>NW_020799741.1:0-16885 GCF_003590095.1 Trichoplusia ni
CAAAAAAAGTAACATCACATTTCAGATTTGTATTATATTTTTTTCCACACGCAACCCGATCTCACTAGGGATGGCAACAAAAAAAAATCAGATTCGCGAGATTTTTTTCTCACGCGAAAAAATGACAGTTGAATTTGTATGCTGGGAGGTCGCCTCACTCCCATATAATATTAGACGCTCCCAAGAGAGGAGGATAATTAAATTAATGTCCTCAGCCCTCTTTTACCCCACGTTTCGTAGCCAGTAATCCGACACCTGCATTGTTTTCACTCAGTATCGTTGTACTTTTATTTTCTTGTGTTTTGTTTGTGAGGAAAGTCTTGGAGTAGATGTTATTGTATCTATAAAGTAGTGTCTTTGATGTTAGGTACTGGTGTACATAAGGCACGTGATAATGATTTTGAATTAAGCGTATTAGTAAAAACGGGGCCACTTACAGTGAGAATACAGTTGGATCGGTTTCTCTATACCCAGATAGAAGCTGTATCGATTCATGTCACTCATTTAAACACTTCCCATTTCTCAGGCTTGCACGAATATCATCATATTGTTCAATTGATGATCTGAAGAGGTCAAGGATCGAAATGCTTATTAACATGCCATTTAACCTTATATCTCTCACAATAATTACTCAATCACTCAAAAATCTCGACAAACATTACCATTTCTAATCCATTAACAAAAGTACCCTCAAAAAAATATGAAATCAAACCGCACTTCAACGACGCCACTTACTGAGGAACCATGTGCAGGAGTGGACGCGTGGCATCGCACACGCCGGTAATTCAATAAACACATTATAGCGATTAGGTCTCGGGCCCCCCCGCTGCGCACGAAACCGAGCCGAGTGTCCCCGAGTGCCTCCGAGTATACCCGAGTGAACCCGAACTACTCCCGAAGGGCCGACAGATTTCGTCGGCTGATTTTGGCCATATTAATGATTAGTTCTTTATTCTAATTCGTAGGGTTGAGCTTGCAGTGTCTGTATTTACTCCAGTAGGGGCTGGTCAGTTTGAATTTTGAATAATTTATTGTTGCTGATATGATTTTGGCGGCACGCAACGAACATGACATCAACCTGTCGTTTTTAATCTCGAAAAATAACTTTTTTTGAGTTTGTATGATGATGACTATACGACTTAAGTTATAAAAAGAAATGATCCAGCATTTTTATAAGACTTCTTAAGAAGGTTTTCAATTCTTGCTGATGTTTAGACGTCTCAAAAACACATACCCGACGTTTTCGGCTAGACCAAACAAAAAAGAAATGGTTTCTGTCACAACCAAGTAATAATCATATCCATAAAAATGACTCATTAAACGGCTAATAAGTATTCATTGTTATTTCATACGGTTGAGTATAAAAAGTTGTCGTTATCGCCCGCAGCATACTTCCTGCCGTAAATCCTTACACTTATTAACAGCTTGGTGATTAATGTAATTGTTGCTACCACACTGTAATGAACAGATGTGAGCATGTACTTTAGGATCAAGGTTATAGGTATTGTAATGACTTGGAATCTAGTATTTTAAAGTGTTCTTTTTTAACTTGAAGTGTTCAGCAAGAAAGTACTTAGAAGATAATTATCTGGGTGTCAACTGATAATCATGTTTTTAGGGGTGATACAAAATTAGCTATTAGTATTTACTTATATTATGAAGTTGCCTTCATTTATTATTATTTATTGACACTTAAAAAGGAATTAAAACAAAAACAAGGAGAGAAAATAGAAATGAACCTTTTTTTGCCATGTGCATCATAATGGAAGATGACAAAATTGGCCTATTCAAATAGATATCATAATTAAATTAAAACCTTGAACATCATGGATTAAAATCAAACTCTTGTTAGAGCCAGTTCAAGCATTAGATGACACGTGGCAGGCGCACGCGCATCACGATTCACGACCCCCACCAGTATAAGCTGAGCTCCAAGCATTAACCTCGAATCCAAAGATTATCTATTGATACCTACGTCAAAATTATGAATTTTGTAGAGCCATTTATGGAAAAAAAAAACTAATTTGACTAAGTTTCAAACAAGTGAATGATGAAACTTTCAAAGCAGCTTCGTATGTGAGCAACCATGTTTCAGATAAAACCGAAAGTACGCGCTTGAGTCACTTATATTTGATCATGTGGGTCGCTCTTTACGTTATAAATTCAAACCGCTTTGTAATATTAACGTTTTTCACTTCTTTATAGAAAGTACTATAATATGTTGTGGAACTGGCAAAGTCAATGATTAATCTACAAGGCAAGATAAAGGTCCATTTACGTTGGATACTTACCCTTACTATAAATATCCCCAAACTAATCTGACCTGTGCTGTCTAACCCAACGAACGGAAGCACAGATCTTTGTATTTTGGTGTGACCTACAAACAGGGTGTAATTATTGAAAGAATGAATTTAATTTGAAATGAGTGCTCATCCTCTTTGATACACGTGTCCATAAAGGGGGGTTTTATAATAATTATAATTATAAGTTTCAAAAATAAACTTAAAAAATATATTACGAATATCTTCCTTTTTTTTCAACGTTTTTACTGATAATTTCTTTTTAATTAAAAACCTTTTAGTTATTTCTCTATTTTAATGACACTTTCTAATATTTTTTTTTAAATACAATAAATACAAAAATACTCATATATTGGTAAAAAAAAACTCGTTTCATAGTGACGTATTTTAGAGCAATATTAGGTTTCGCAGACATTTTTTTCACACAGAATAATGTTAACTTTCTGGTGTTTCTCCTGCCCGCCTAAACATTAAGTGATGCAATCCACTCATTTTCGGGGTGTGACGCGTGGCGGCGCGTGCAGTCACGTGGCGTTAGCGGGTTTGTGGCGTTTTTTCAGCGTTTTTTATTGAGGTAATTTTGGGATTAGCTTGCTTTGAATAGAAATGTTGTGGGCTTGTTAGGGCAATGATGGATGTGATCGTCGATGACTATATTTAAATAGAATCAACGAATTAATCAGAACTTTTTACAATTAATTTAATAGACTTTAATTACCACCGTGTTTAAGACATGCTATATATCTAAATCATTTGGTCATTAAACACTTGCTTAAACTGAATGTTAAAAAATATAGTATAAAGAAACCTTATTTTTTAATCTGTTTAAAATTTCAACCACGTCACAAGTCGCCATACCTCCTCAAAAAACACAATAATATTTATTCGTACTCACGTTCCATTCGATTTTCAAAACAGGCCGCGTAAAATCAAATTACCTCTATTTTCATTGGCCAGTGCTTCGCTTCGCGCGCTTTCCGAGTGTTTTGATTTGACGGTGCGACAATGGCGCCAGTTGCCGAAGTGTTTTTAGCAAACCGACGCTACCAAGAAACAATAGACTGCAAGTCATTGTGAACTGTAGGCGAACCACTTAAGGTTGCTATTCGAATGGTGTGGCGATGTAATAGCGTTGAGAGCGGGTGCAATTTGGAGTGTAAAAATAATACCGCCAAATGTGATGCATTTGTTGAAATAATATGAAATCGTGTTATGTTTTTGTTGTAAGGATTTTTTTGTTTTACTATTGAGGTTTGTTACAAGTATATGATCTAATCGATTACTTGAAAACTACATAGCTTTACTTACATAGACTTGTGTATAGACCGCGGTACGTAAGTACTTGTAATTTTTCTAAATACCATTCATCCAAAAAGAAAATAAAAAAACCTTTATTTTTTATTTTACGCCGGATATTCTGTCGGTAGCGAAATATACACATAATATTCATTTTATAAACATTAGATGCATTAAAACCTATTCTAAATTATCTTATAGTCTTCAAACTATCAAATTCTATGAAATATCATCATGATATTACACTAATCTCTGCTAACGACTTCTCTCGCACATGGCACCAAATATGACACAGGAATTATGCAAAGCCACCAGATAGGCCACTCGCCACGATCCCAATAACTGTCATATTAGATTTATACTTGTTATAGTTTAACTATTAACCCTTTTGTAATACGACACAAGTCGGATAATAACCGCACCCGATTATATTGTCGTTAAAAGGAATTATTTAAGAATTTTATTTGATTTTTTGTATTACTTTTTGATATTAAAATTCCAATTAAAAAAATGTCTCTTGTGATTTTGTTGGAATATGTACTGTCAAAATAATTTTATGTAATGTTAGATTCGGAGGTTCTTAATTCGTCCGTTTTTATTAATGTTTGTTATCTCAGAAATTCATAATAAATGGACCAATTTTGTTGATTCTTGATCCAATGCCATTTGGTCCCATAAAAAAATCATCAATGTTATCTCAGTAGTTTTCTATTAGTATTCGTTGTTTCTGATATTAAAACAATCACCTAACCTCTCTATTAACGTGAAACAGTTGTCATTTGATCAATTTCATGAAGTTTAGCTCAGTAGTTTACTATCTGATGTCAGTTTGGTTGCATGTTTTTGTTCATATTTATCGGGTTCAATAAAACACAACAAGCTTCCTAACCTCTAAGTCTTTACTTCATCAATAAAACACAGCGACCATCCACAATTGATCGTCAATGGACAAATGAACAATATCGAAGCATGTCAAGACTCGTTCTTACATTACGTAATACGGCAGAACGATGCCCAACCCTAGCCATTCTATTGCATTTGAGTACCAATTTATTATGTGTCATTTTCTTCATTGGATTTTATGTCACGGGGTGGTTTATGGAGAAAATTGTTAGCGAGCTGATTGGTTTCATTTGTGCTAGTATTAAAGGGAAATATGAAGAGTATGACTAAAATATAGTGAAACTTTAAGTAAGTATTCAAGATCTTTTTTTAATTTTTCACATCAAGCCGTCTCTCCTTCTATTCGAGCTATAGAACTTCCAAATTTAAATCACAGTTTAGTTTATACAGCTTATGTCGTTTGATTCTCTCACAACACTGTTCTAATAGGTGATTTTTACATACATTAGACATTCATTAAAAGACTCTTGGTTGGTGCGTTGAGACGAGAGTCGCAGCTTTGAGTCCTGTCTGAGGTTTAAATTTTTCATACTTTTATTTGTACTGTAACTGTTTTATGTGTAGTATAGTCCAACTAGTTTCGGATCAACCGATAGTCCTAACTCATGAGCTGACCATAGGCCGCAAGACGCGTCATGTAATCCCAAAAAAAAAGAAGTCATTCTTGATTATTTTTTGTTTTTGAATATAGTATATTAGGTTCTGTAATTTTTTTTTCGACTTAACCCTCAAACGCGTACGTCACACAAAAGTCACATACTTACCAATTAGATCAGTTATTGTCAACACGAGCCACTTAACTCGAGTGCGCTTGAATCACTCGAAACCCTCTCCGCGTTGTCGCAATTAAATAAATATTTGTATTGTGTGGACCTGCTGTTGAAAAATTGTAACTGATTCGATTAAGTTTTTGGAGAGGATACTCTTAGATACATATGTATATGAAAAATTATCGTTATTGTTTTTTCTTGACTTATGTTGTTGATTCAGGCACCATCTACACATTTATAACATGTCAGTGAATAGATTTTTATGACGTGAAGTCAATATTTTTAGTCTTCTTCTAAAATTAGTCTGTATACGAAAGATAAAAGAGAACCTTGTTAACAAGACTCCACTGTCAGTCTATTCGTTCGTCTGCCACCTGGCTGTATCTCATGAATTGTGACAGCTAGATGGTAAATAGTCAAAATTTTCTCATTTGTTAGCACAATTGTTCTAGAAAATCGGTTTGAGATAGAACGGATTTGAAAAGAAAATATAATAGAAGAAAGAAGTTTTAACTTCGGTTTTCAGAAGATATATATAAAACGTAAACGTCCAAGCAAGAACCTCATACAATGTATCCAACAAATAGACAATGTAAAAAAAAATTCTGCTTCGTAAATAAAGTTCCGTAAGTCCAAACTCCTGATGGACACGCTTGGATTGAATATGGACGCAGAGTCACAGAACAAAGGCGGGGTGGAGCCGAAACTGCGAACATCAATTGTCACCGAGCAATAAGCGCGGTGACTCTCGCATTCTTGACGGTACGGCTCGACAATAGTTGGAGGACAGGGAAAGCTATGGAGATGACCTTTGTTAAGATTTTTCGGATTGCTTGTGTGAATTTTGGTTTTGAAGTTTGTTTCTTGTAACGAAGAAAGGGATACACAGTCAAGGGATGTTTTGCCATAGGCCTAATGGAAAAAAAATGTAATTCTATTTAGTCTGAAGCCAAATTTTATGTTTGTTAAAACACAAAAAAAGGTCATTTTATTATTATTATATCATGTTCACTTTAGCCATTGGCCATTTCGATAAATATGTGCATCAGCAGTTCTGCCCCTATAACTAAAATTTCTCCAATACTCTCCACAAACGAGATCTCTCTCAAACCGTCAATCTAGGGCTGTCCCCCCAAAAATCCAAAATTCCTTCGCCTGACACGGCGCAATAAAAGTAGTGACAGTGGCATTCCGGCTGATTCCGGCAATCTGCCGCATTCCGGTCCGACTGACCGACATAGTGGAGGACTAGTGATCTGTTTTCTTATGAGCTTCGCTTTTGTTTACGATTTTCTGTGTCGTCCGTATCCGTCAATTCTGCTAGAATATTTTTTGTTCGAGCGTTTTATGTACTTAGCCGGGTTACCTTCCGGATAGGGGCTTTTAGTATGTAGACACACTACATTGGAACGATAACTGTTGGTTTTTCAGCTTAAAAATAGTTTGAATTATTTTGTACCTGAAAAACCAACATTGAATCGCAAGTCGAGCCGTAAGTTTCACTCAGTCAATTGAATCTATAGTTTGACGTTTCTTATCCATTCTATAAAGATAATTTGTAGAGCTCATTATAGAGCTAAAAAATTGTCTTAAACTTAATTAATTGATCTCTTTTATCAATTTGTTAAAACCTAAAATTTCTGTCCCAAAAATTAACCATGACGAAAACCTCATATTGTTTCAGAAACGAACAAAACTGAGCAAAACATTCTATATTTTCCCAAGTGTACCAGCCGAGGGGTGGAATTAACGAATTTGTCAACTGTCAGCGTAGACCTTATGAGTTTTTCTAAGGGGTCATGCCCATGATGATTTTCACCGTGGCATGTCAATTATGTTCGCTTAACTTATTTTATTAGAGGTGATTAAAACAGACCATTTGTCTTTTGAGCATTTCAGAAAATTGGGTTGGGTGTTAAGGGTTATATTGTGGAGGTATTTTGAGATTTTAATGAGAGAGACAAGTGAAAAACGTTTAGGTAGGCCTTTGCCCAACAGTGGGACATTCCAGGCTAGAAATAATAATAATTTACTAACACTTAACAGACTCTACAAATTATCTGCTTTTATGAACGAGGGATTTAAATTGACGTAACTGTAATTCTAACTTAAAATGCAGACAAAGTCTACCTCTAAAACGTAAAAGACAACTAACCAATAATATTCAAGAACATTTTAAAAATATTACATAAATATAAAAAAAACAATCCACGTTTCAAACGTAAAACTTGGTTATGTAAGCAAACAGCCCGCGGTAGCCACTACAATAAATCTTTCGTCTAAGTGGCATTTACACAACACATATATCCCGAGTAAGAGGCAAATCGTAAACGTCTGGTACGTGAAGAGCTTAGACTCGTTATGTGACCCAACTTGCGTTTGTTTAAAATAAACTCTAATGGAGGGTACTTTGAAATTGTTGAGACAATGTATGCGAACCGTTTGGGGGCTAAGTTTGCTTCTCAGATTGATATTGAGTAGTTTATTGTTGGGTGGGACTGAATTTTTCGACATCCCATAGGTACATATTTTATTTGGGCATTTTACAAGGAAAGTTTATTCTGTTAATTATAACTTTCCTGTAAAAAAGTTTGCTTACAAAAATGAGGAACTGCATACATGGGAATTTTATTTTGTATATATTCCTTTTCCGAGGCAAAAGTCCCCTTTTAAAAGGTAAGGTACCCAGAAAGCATGGATCAAGCTTTGCTTTTTCACGGGGTAGCGATTGGAGACTGTAATATTTGTAGTCCGGGTTTCGTCGCAACTTTCCTTAGTGATTTACAAAACGAGGAAAATAAGTATCAAATTTAATTTGTATTTTAATAACGGGTATTGATTTATCAGCTTGGATTTTACAGAAGGCATATCGTTACAATGACTGCATATAATTGGGGTTGAAATTCCGTTTTATCCTATCCTATTTCTAAAATTTGCAAAATCAGATTCGGATCGCAAAATCCTTACGTTTTTATACGCTTATCTCCGTTTTCCCTCAACTGAACAATATAATAAACATGTAGATAATTTCATGAATTCTTAGACTAAACGTAACTTTAGCTAGTCATTCTA
Organism: Trichoplusia ni; assembly: GCF_003590095.1. NCBI lineage: Eukaryota > Metazoa > Arthropoda > Insecta > Lepidoptera > Noctuidae > Trichoplusia > Trichoplusia ni. The sequence continues at coordinate 8,342 of NW_020799741.1, forward strand.
GATTCAAAAATATCAATTGAGCAACCACACAGAAATCGGGAGTATACTATACCTCCTAAAACATCTTTCAAGGAACATTATGATTTTCTTGTCCCAAGGCATTGGAACAACATTTTTTCGGCTCTCAATTTATTATCCCACAATTACAAAGCAGTTTTCCTTAACGAAAACCGTTGAGAATTTAGTTTTGTTTTTCGAACAAGATGGCGAATGTTTGCTAACGTCTTGAGAGAAGATTGTGCCGTGTTTTCCATTAGAATCGAGAATCTAGTGTTGTTATATAATGTAGAGAGATTGAAATCGTTTCTACATTGTTTTTGTAGGCTTTAAGAGGTTCTCGACGTTATTCGGGTTTGTGTGTTCAATCAAGTCTTGAGATTGGTTTTCAGATGGATTTTATCGAAGCTTTAAGTGAGGATGTACCTTTCTGAAGCCTAATACTGTCATAAATTAACTTATCACATTGAACAGCAATTGTCCTTGGGTGAATATGTGTCTTTCCTAGCTTGTACACAAATCTAAGCTTAATCAATGCAGCAGAATTGACAAACATAATAAAAGACTCATGTCCATCTAATCACCCAAAAATCTCAAACTCCCAACTCAATATTGAAGCAAAAAGACCGATAAAAACATTATCTCTATCAATTCTGTACGTTAAACGTCTGGCATGTATATACGGTCATCCCTCCACGGAGGGTGTTGGGTGGTACGCTCGTAAAATGGGATTCTCGGAGAAAATCCGCACTTCACTACCGACCTCCGTAATCACGCCAGCATCTCAGTCCGTGTGGATTTGTTGAGATATAACGGTATATACATGTCTACAGAACGGCTAGCTACGTATGTACGTAAGAGTACTGCTTCAGCAGAATTTTCGAAGTCACGTGTTTTTGTGATTGCTACGGAGAATAGAACTGAATTTGTAATATTCTGTTTTGGGTGGTGTGCCGATTTTGGCAGACTTAGAATGTTTTATGTCAGATATTTTGTAGAACTCACGACTTTCATTTAGTTTTGCTTACGCTTTATTGATTTGACGAGACAGAAAATTAGGTACCTACCAATAGTATACTTGAAGACACTTTCAAAGTCATCCCAAAAAATAATCAATTTGAATTCCAAATTAAAAACATCATATGCTAACAATTCGAAAACTCTCCTCTTTCGAAAAAACTATTTCTTTCTCTTTTATCTGACTGGAAACAGTGACATCATAGATTAAGGCTATATTTATCACCGTGTCAGCAAACAGCTCTCGGTTAGTTTCCTTAAAGTCTGTACTTTTAATCCTGCACCTGGTTTCAGTAAGTGCAGTTTGCGCTAAGCTGTTAACTCAAACCGACGTCGCTGTGTTTTCCAGCTGCGATACTGTGTCTTCTCCCTTGGTCAAGTTTCGATCGCTGCGTTATACATTATCCGTATCGGGATAGATTTTTCGATCCCCTAGGTTTGTTAACAAACATCTGTTTTTCGTCGGTCACGTTTAGTTCGAAATTGCGTCAAGATTGTCTTTCTTTAGACACTTTAAAGTTCCAATCAACACTAACTCATCATTAAAGGTAAAAATAGCTCTGTATGTAAACTTACAGGATTTCAATTTCCCAAAATTGTGCACGCTTTCTTCCACTTCACGTTTTCCAACTGCGTCAATATCGAGCACAGTGGCGAAAATAATACATCTGAACATCGACACGGTGTCCCGTGTGTCTCCACAGAAGCTGCGGTGAATAATCAATGAGAATGTAAATGCAAGGTGAATTCACGAGCTACCCCGCCCCCCAATTTGCTCTGTTTTTTATAAGTCGCTGCATTATTAAGAGAGCGAGTACTCACTTAAGTTATTGTTATGGTTTTCTTGGCATTTAGTGTCTTTGTTGTTTGTATCAGTATTTTTAATAGTCTCTGTATCTGCTTAAATTATATCTCTAGAAGCATTTTTATTCCAAATCATAATTTTGAAGGCTTGGTATAGGTTTTTGTTGTTCAATTGCTACCTAACATTCGCAAAGACAAAACAGAACATTGATTCCAATTGTCATAACTTTCGCAATCTTTATTTTTCCATTGACAGACCATTTACCAAACTACATGACTCTAACCCAAAAATCCACATTCCCTACATTATACAAACACTTTAAAAATCTTAACACGAAAACACAGCAGCAGACCGCGTAATATTTCGTAAAATCTCACTCAAGGAAGCACTTTAAGTTTGTTCCATCGTATATTTAATTCACGAACATCTGAAGTACGTCCCCATAAAAATCCTAGCGATACTGTGCAGATGAGCCTTGCCAGGGACGGACTCGCAATCATTTTAATTGTATTGTCCTGTTTTATAGCGAATCTCGTTACGATTACGGCTTTGTGATTTCCTGTTATCTGGGATTGTGCGGTATGATTTGGATTTTGTGTTTGGGGTTTGGAGTGGTATTTTGAGAATTAGGGTGTAAAGATGTGCTTATAGATATAGACTAATTTTTTATTTTAAAATTGTGGTCACAAATTTTTTTGAACAAGTATTTGAAGACTTTTTAAGTGTTTCGTTTTTATTCTTATCTCGTTTTGAGTTTTTGTGTACTTGATATGATCGAAGAAACTCTCTTAACCCATTTTCCCATCCTAGTTACATAACAGATTTTTCCCCAAACTATCCGCCGAGTAAATCCCTACATAGTTACTGTAGCACCCCGGATTCATCCCTGTAACCCGGTTCAGGATCCGTATACCGGGATTTACGGTTATCGCTACCCGGGTTGCGTTCAATCACAACCGGGAAACTTATACTTAACGCATCTATTGGCAAGCTCATACGTTTTTAGTGCTCAATTATTTATGTTTTTTATTTTTATTGATCACGTTGAACGTGATTTGAAAAATGGAGGCGGAGAAGCTGAAATATATACGATTAAGCATATCTTTTATAGAAATCAGAATAAATGTATTTCTTTTCGACTTAGATGTGATAATTATATTAGTTTCTTTAGTGCGTCATGAAGAGCATGCCTAGATACCTACCCCTTTTAAAAATATTTTTCATAGTTAACCGAAGAGATCGGATATCCACAGTAACAACTATCCTATAAACCTCATAAAACTAAAAACTCTTAACAAACATAGCGATAAAATGACATCCTTCATCATTATATAAACAATCAATACGAAAAACAATGCCAACTATCATTTAATAAATGTAGAGTTCGATAAACCACAATAATCACCATTACACAATACAAAAAAATCTCAACTAAACTACACAAATACTAAGCAAAAAATCCAAGGTATCAAGCGCTTAACGACAGCTGTTAAAATCTGTGAACGTTCAACGAGATCGTTACGTTCACCTATTTCTAGTTTATCATCCATAACTTGTATAGCTCACAAAAACAAAATGCTCTATATAAAGTTTAAATGAACTTTTTATTGGGCACTCAGAACATTTGAAGTCGTAAGCTTTTTTTCTTAAGTAACGGTAAGTAGTGTAGATCGGTTTAGGTTAGACTAGAATAGATCTGTGTAATGATTGATGTATGAGATTTTCAAGCTTGGCTATTAAATATTAAGATATAGAACTATTTATAGTTTACTAGCTATTGCTCGCGACTTCGTCCGAGTGGTTAGAAGATTTCCACATTTTCCATTGTATCTTTGCTCTTATTAGTCGCAGCGTAACGGTATATAGCCTAAAACCTTCCTCGATGAATGGGCTATTCGGCACAAAAAGAATTTTTCAATTTGAACCAGTATTTCCTGAGATTAGCGCGTTCAAACAAACAAACAAACTCTTCAGCTTTATATGTTAGTATAGATGTGAGCATTCATCTTCTCCTCGATTTTAAGCGTACAAGTAGTTGTGAGATTAAAGAGGTTAAAACAAATAAACAAACTCTTCAGCTTCATAACGTGAAGTATAGATTACGAGGGTTAATAGACTCTATTATTTTGAGTCGTTAATATTTTTTTGCCTAAACAACGCAGGTAAAACGACCGTCTTATTTCTTTCTTCTCTATGGCGCTTGGCTTGCTCATATTAAAAGCGCTGGATGATATCAATTTTCTCATATAGACTACAAACCTACATAGGTAAATTCAGATGTTTGTCCCTTCCCTTAAATTCGAAGTAATTTTAGACTGCTATGCTCTTCAATTCTTTCCTCTCCCATCAATTCTTCACCACCCAAAACAAAAAATACTCTCAAGCGTAAGAGCACATCACAATTCACGCCAAATCAGTTCAATAATGAACCAAAATCTCTACATTATAAGGTGTATTTTCATCTAAAAATCTTCCCCTAGGAGCCTTGGAAACAATTAAGGCGCATTCCTCACCCCTAAGGCAATATTTAGACGTAATTACGCAGTTACTTGGGAGTGAAGATTTTACGCACTTAACGGATCTACTGGTTAACTGCGCCTTAAAAGAGCGTTATGCGTGTTAAGGTTCTAATGTGTTTTAGTTTTGAACTAAGTTGAATGTTAGAATGTGACTTGGTAATCGTGGGATAAGGACAGAGGATGTTTTGGGTGGAATTTCATGTATTTTGGTTTGTAGAAGGTGAATCAATTAAGACGAGAATTTGTCTTCTGATAAAACATTTTTTGCTAGACCTTCAAGGTTTATGTGTATTTCATTTTATTAGATTGCGGGAATAGCTTATCGTTACTTAAAAAATGTGTGACAGTTATAATTTGTATCGTACCCACACTTAAACGTACTCAACTCTATGATAATGCCTCATAACTTTCCACAGCACACCGTTAACCAATTCCGATACAATTTCCAACTCAGCCTCAATATAATCATACAATCAGGAGAGGAAGTCGAGACTTAATGCCCAACAATTCATACCCTCCCCAAATTTATTCACTCAACGTATAGGTAGTGCGGAGGGTTCAAAACATCACAATTTCGTCTCAAAAGGGAACATCTTCACAGTAAAAATCTGTAGTACGAAGATGGAGACTAACGAGGCAGCGTTCTGATTTCCAATTCAAAGGAAAATTGCGATGGAAAGGGTCGGTGGAGAGGGAGGGGTGAGGAGTGGGGGCCAACCTCCCGTTGCTACGCGACGCGGGGTGGAGCTGCCGCAATCACGGCCCAATGGCACGACGGTTATAAATTGCTCTGCCGTCGCGACAGCGGCCAGAGAGAGAGCGCACAGCTTCTCGCTCGCTCTAATGAAGTCGCTCTCCACACCCTTGATTGACGAACTGGCCCTTTTTCGGTCCTACAGTTAGGTATCGATGGCCTGCCGTGATTTGCTATCGAAGGTGTGGTTATGTTTTCGAGACGTTCATTTGTTTTGTCGCGACGACCGAAGTCGCTTGTGTTATATACCCACCTACCTATATATTAGTGGATAATTCATTACTCCCACTTTATGTTGTTTATATAGTGCATTTGAAAAAGAGTTTTATTATACCGTCTTAAGATATCGTTTTGAATGATCACGTTAGGTACTGTAATGGCTTTAGTACATAGGTTTTAATTCGAAGTAGTCCGAGTCAATTTGCATACATAGTTTTATAGTTTGTTCATGTATCATGTAGAGTAGACAGATGTTTTTATTATCTGCGTCGTCATATTATACATATCTAATCACATAAATAATACTGCCATATATTGTAAAGTGGAAAACATACATCGAACATTGATATAAAAATACGAAGGCTTAGCGTGTGGGTGTATTTGTTACTTTTACGCTCAAACGCCTAGACCCATTTTGATTATATTTTTCATGAATTGACAAGCTAGATTAACACACCGGCTTCCTCTTTCAATGATTACAACGATAGGAAATATTAAATTAAAAGAAAATGATCCAGTTTTACTTATTTCCATTAAAGAAATATTTTCCTTATGTGAACGTATGGACAATTGACATAGCTTTTATAGGACAAAAGCTAACGAACAAAGGGATATTAAATTCTCGAGTCTCTGGAATCACGATACGTAATGACGGTTTCATATTTGTTAAGATCTAGATAGAAATAAGGCTTTATTTGTACATTTTCATGTATTTATACTAGCTTTAAAAGAATGATAGATCGTTTTTAGTAGTCCGTATCCACGGTAAAGAGGAATAGTATTACAAAGGTGCCGCTGCCTGTCTGTCAGTTTGTCAGTCACCAGGCTGTTTTTCATGAACCGCAATAGTTTGAAGGTTGAAATTTTCAGAGGAGATATATTTTCTTGCCGCTATAACTTACAACTAATACTACGGGGTTAAGCAATAGTTGTCAAGGTCGTAAAAATACGACTTAAAATTATTATTTAATATTTTAGATATGAATTCGTAACAGACGGATTAGACAGTTACTCTAGCACTACTAATATATACTCATGTAAATGAAGACAACCAGCCCTATTAAAAGTAACGATTTTGAGAAATACACAAAAAAAATTGTCGCTCTTCTCACAAACAATTTTCTTCCTGCCTCAAAAAACAACAAACGAACACACAACCTTAATACCAAACACATCATCAATAACAGCGTTATAACACAAATATAAAACGGAATCTTTCCCAACCGCTTTCAACGTGCCGAGTGCTGGATAGCAAATCGTTGTCCGAGAAAGGTACGGTCCGAATCCCTAATGTGAAAACTCACAGATTACGTACAATGTAAAGAAATAACTGGAAAATACGAACAAGTATTAAGAGTGCTGTAAATTTAATGTTAAGGGAATATGGACCTTATAATTTGGAGATAAGGGTTATAGTTGTTATACAAGTTTGTATGTCATAAGACATGTTTAAAATGTGCAATTAATGGGCATTGATGCCATCTCTTTTCTTATAAGCTGTTAAGAATATTTAAGAGGATAATTGAAGGAAAAAGGAAAATCTAAATTGTTCCTATTTTGTGTGTTGGTTAGTCATAATCGAGGATTGGTCAAAAGTTGATATCCCTGACGATAGATAAAGGATAGAAACTTTTAAAATGGACTCAACAAAGAGAGACCAACCAACCAGACAAGCAGACGATCAACGCTAACTCATGCCTTATCCTATATAGAAAAGACGAGATTTCCAATGCTTCCTAAACATTTTATTTTGAACCAGATCGTAAAAATTTACTAATAGCTCACTCAGAGTTCTGATATAAAATCGAGATAGCCCGGCTAGTTTCGGACCAACCAAACTCGGTGAAACGTATTGAACAAGTCTAGTAAATCTAGTCCTAAATACAATTACGGCCGTTTGAGGACGAATTGACTTTGGGAAGATTTTGTCCTAATTCTAGGAGACGACTCCGTCGATAAATAGGATATAGACACCAATAGTTAGAAGACAAACTAAAAGTCAAATAAGTCACCTTTTACTCGCTAGTTCACCATCTGTTTCCCATAATGTACAGAACAGGTCTGCACCACTTACCGATCTATACAGATATATCAGTAGGGTTGCCTCTCTATAAATCCTATATGTATTACACAGTAGAGATAAAACTGCGAACAGATTCCGCAAGGTTTATTAACACGGAAACGTTAGGGCTGGCACTCGAGAAGTTCATATTTTTATTATTATATTTTATTAAAATGAAATAAGCTGTGTAATGGAAGTTGAAGTTGTTTTATATAGAAAAATATTATGTTTCATTGTTATGACATTGTTTTTGTTATTAAGCTTGTCAACGAAATTCCATTGAAATGTTTCATTGTAATTCAAGTCCCTTTTGTAAATTAAACTGAAAGGTCGTTTTGATGACTTTTAGACAGCAAAAGGTTATTACATAATGAGAATCATGTTTTACAAAAATTGTTTATTATCTAAAGAATAATTTAGTTTAAATTACCTTTTTCAAACGATAAGATATCGCTCCCATTATTGACTTGTCATGACGGATGCGGAATCCGGATTTCAGTTTATCTTATGACGAAATAAGTTAAATATGAACTGCAATCTTATTTAATTCCTAAATGACTTGAACATTAATTGTATGTTAGCCAAATCAATAAATGAGAATAAAACAATTGCGTCCCCGACAACCCTAACAAAGCAGGGTCGCGCGTCACAGCGGATCGATAGCGCGGATGTGGCGCGGATTACCATCGGAAACGCGCCACGATTACCCAGATCAAGCTTGTTTTTAACACGGGTTTTCCTGTATAAACTTACGGTATATCTTTATAAACGTAAGGTTAGACGTTAGACTGGTTAGGAGATCATTTACGACAAATTTTAAACGGAAAACTGTTTTGAAACTACTTTTGGCAATCTGGTATATATGAGTAGTTATACTAAACCCGGTCAATTTCAAATCTAACTAAATCATGGTATTTTGTACTTTAAATATGAAGATCAAATTGAATAAGCGTTTAGAAATCTGTCTTTAGATCTACTTATCTCCTTTTAAACTGTAGTTTTCGTACAATTGGACACAAGAATATTTACTGAGGATCGGATCATAGCCAACATTGTCACCAAAGTTTTGACCAACATTTTTCTCTTGTCCACAGGCGAAAAACCCCACAAATGCCAGGTCTGCGGAAAAGCCTTTAGCCAGAGCTCAAACCTGATCACTCACTCTCGAAAA
>NW_020799742.1:0-15663 GCF_003590095.1 Trichoplusia ni
GTAATAAGACATCGTGATTTTGATATGTGATGGACAATATCCACAGCACTTTAGCTGTGGATATTGTCCATCACAGCTCGAATTCCTAGAAAACTGTGATAGGTGGGAAATTATGGTACCCTCTAGTAGTATTAGTAGAATTATTTAAGGCAATTTTGCATTACCACTTGCTGAAACATCTACGAATGCTAAAATATTCACAAATGCAGCACTGAGCTATCTTCGAAATAATCTCAATTCCTCATAACGTGATTAGCACATCAGAACAAGTTGAGGCAATGCCCACAACCTGCCACAACACGGCATCAGCCACCATTATCGATCAACAGTAGAGAATTAATCAGCTCGCATTAGAAACATCACGATGCCATAACTTAATGTGTATCGCACGATATCTGTTACAAAACATAAACGTATCGTACAGTGACGTCATCAGTGGCGCCGCGTAATACCACGATAAATTGACTGAATAGACTAACACTTCTGGAATAGTTGAAGGGTTTCGATATGGGGTGTTTTCAATGTAATATGCAATCAATAAACGCATAACTCAAATTAAACAAAAAGGGGTTTCTGTATCAAATATAACTAATTTTATGCAAAAGTACGAATGTCATATCACAGATGTAGTTTATAAATAAATTATAAATTTACCATAAAACAGGCTAAAAGCTTAACTGTCTCTATGATTTACCGTGTTAATCGCTAATGATCACTAACATCTAAAAAGTAGTTTAGCGACGAGTAAGTAAACTGTAACAATGATTTCCGATCAAGTCCATCCAATCTACACAATAACTAAACCGACACAAATGAGAAAATTATCTAAACACCAATATACTCAAGTATAATGTTCGTGTGCGCTTGCGCATTCTTTACGCGATACATTTTAAGTCGTAAAGTGGTGTATCGGCAAATACCGCGGTTATATGTCAACCCAGTGATACACATTTCATAATTGCGTTGAGAAATCTGTAATACTCGGCAATTATACTGAAAATAACATTAGTTACTTGACAAGACATTTGTTGTGTTCGACCCGTGTTTAATGTTTACCGTGGACTTTTTGCCTAGTTGATAGAAATGTATCATATATGGATATTTGATAATCAGATTACGGAAATTTGAAAGAATACCACTTCTGTGAATATAAATATATAAATTTTGAGCCGTAAAGCCACAATATATTTTTTGGAATATGCTCTTGCTGTTTTACCTAATAAATATAATTGATTAGGTTAACACCGCACTCCAAATGTACTACCCTCAGAGAAAAAAACGTATTTCCTATTTTAACCTTTTCTAGCGTTAAATAAACAACCAAGTCTTGATACTCCTAGAGTGTGATAGCAATACCCTATATTCGAAAGTCACAACCAACATAATGATGTGCAGATCGCATTGCCTTAATACTACAATTTATCTGTCTTCTCACAAACTATTGCTTACGCGTTCCTGATATACAAGCGACTAGGAAACAGAGAAAATGGAACGGAATGTGCTTAGATAACGTTACACTATTGACACACTGTTTAATATACGAATGTGTTGCAAAAACTAATTCTATATGAAATAACATGATATATTATATGTATATATACATATAAAAAATATTGTTGTTCGTCAGTCTCGAAAGAACTCCAAAACAGCGAAACCGATTCGGCCTATTAAGGGAATACGTATTGGAAAAAAAAATTGTACATACGTCAACTGCTAGAGAGTGCGTAGTTCGCCGGGACAGCTTTTAATTAAATGCATTAAAAATTATTTACCTTTTTTTAAGCACCTAACAAATGGAGTATTCTTAGGAAATCATCGAATGCATTTTAATGCCAGTAAATAAGTCAGTTGACTTATTGTAAGAATAAAATATTAAGATTCTATGAAACTTTAATAAATGTCAATTAAGAACAGTAATATGTACAACAACCAATAAAATGTTCACTTTCATAACTGTCAAATTCCCCATTGCGCGGTACCAATAAGTTTCGTTTTCATTGGACAACACGTGTTGTTGTCGCGCAGTGCGCAGGCGCAGCGGCATCGCGTTTGCGTCGATGTCGCTGCGACATTATACTGACTTACAGATAACTGTACTTTTAATGACGCTGCTATGATTGAGAAAGCTTAACTACAGACTACGTAGTGAGTCCTATTGACTTATAGGTTTATATAAATTGTGAGAATTCGCAGGGGTCAGCCTAAGAAAAATATGTTAAGTTGGCAAAGTCAAAGCTTGCGTGTTTAATTAATTAAATTATGTTACAATCATAGTATTTCATGTCCAACAATAGAAAATCTATTATATATAGTTTGATAAACACCTATACATTATTGGATATCGATCAATATGTTATGCAAAGTTGCAAAGAAAGTTACATAATTTTCAACTAATTTGATCTTAATAATGTTCTTAAATCCTATTGTGGTCTAACAGTTCATTTCAATTCTTAACATAGCTAATACGCAAGTGCAACAAAGTAATCAAGACTTGGTACGCTATAACAGTTTTTCCCATTAAACCTCTGTCGGGTTGTGATTGCGTAGCGGCGCGGGCGCATGCGCGGTGCGCACTGGGTCGTCGCCGCGCAACAACTGGCACAGATCACAGATGAAATGAATCGATGCCGTTATTGTTTGTAGCAGAGCGATTAACAGAATCGGAATGAGAGGATTGAGAAGAGCAATCGAGAGGTATACTGTAAAATATGTAAAATACAGTACTGTAGGTAGAATGCTTTATTTTGGGGCTGGTGTTGAGATAAACTAAACATGTTAGATACTTAGAAGATGGGTCAAATACTTTTGCTATTATTTGTATTGGTAGATGATACCTTAGAACAACAATATAAATCCCAAAAAACGTGGTGTATGAATGAACACTTAGAAAAAATAATTAAAATCTAAATCTGAAGCTAATTCCAATTTAGAATGAGGTTTATTCTTATCAACAAAAAAAATGCTAATTAATCTTTTTTGTTTATAAAATAAACCGTTACTTGTGATAATTAACAGCGAAACTAAAAACATCACTCAATCATTGAACGACGGTTTTTATGAAAGAGTTCTCAATGACATAACGTAAAAGACGCAAGATTCCCGCCAAAATAAATACTTAGTTAACTTTTTTACAGAAACCTTGACCTCAGAGAACATAGTCAGCAGAACGTAGCTATAACATTACTTGGTGTAATACAATTACAATGGAGTCTGCATTTTGAGACACTGTCTTTAACAATACTCCAAATACGTGATAATACAATTATTTCGTATTATCTCTTTGCTGTAACAAGTGGTTTATCCTTCAAAAAACACTTCTTAATGACTTAATTATTCAGTTCAAATGATGTCTACGTTCCCACACAGCCCTGTCCCGCACTAAGCCATCACTCACAGCTATTGTAGTCGATTCTAATCCGGTGCTGTCAAATGTATCATACAGCCTTGCTGGATCGTGTCTGTGAGTTATGCAATTTACCATGAGTATGTGTGTGTGAGTTCAATTATATCTGTGGTGAACTTAGCACAACTTAAAGGCGTTTTATGTTATGAAGGAAAGTAAAAAAAACTAATAGACAGTTATAAATAGACGTTAATTCTTGTTCTAAAATATACTGAAATTGAAAATAGTTTATCATTTGACAAAACCATTTTTCTAGTAAAAGTTTAGTATATTGAAAAATATTTTTCAGTTCTACCATATTCAAATTACCAAAGAAAACTGCAATCTAAAAAGTAAAATTACCAAAAAGTATTGTTCAATTGTTTTGTCATATTCGAAATTTGAAATCAGCGTGCTTGCGTGCCAGTATTCAGTATGGCATTACCTAAGCTGCTCAATGCACAGATGATAGAATCGTTAGATATCGCAACGAGTTAATTCGCGGCGAACACGCGACAATGAATACTAATTTAATAGCAACTCGATCAAGAAAGTTATTAATCGTATCGTTAAAATATAAATATCGCAAAACTTTGACAAGCGAAATTGAGAATAGAGGAAAGTACCACAAAATGTAAAGACGCTGATACCTCAAAAGTGTTATGCAAAAAGTACTATTATATTTTTATTAAACGGTGTTACGGTTTAGTCTAGCTTATTAATCGGTTTCCACACGCTGCAGTGACAGTTTTGGTCCCAACGAGTAATTTGTAAAATCCGTCGCGTACGTTTTTAACTTGCTCCATAGACTAAAAGGACCGCTAAACGTTCAGCACGCAAGGCGACGTCTAAGATTCTTCAATTTTAGCAAAAACTCTTCGCAATGACAGGAAGTCACACAGACAGACATAGAATTATCTAGAAGACATATACTAGTGTATATGGAGGTTTAGGAGGTTCTATTGGAATTATAATATACAGTTTTGATTGACAAACATGTTTGAGGCTTCCTGAAAAGTACATTAAATTATCCGTTTAATAAGTATCAAATTATTGCAGTATTATTATAATTGTAGCAACTGTAGCAAGCTAGTCATAAGAGTATAATAATATGGAGCTTTAGTTATCACTTAGCTGAGCAAAGGATATCTTACATATAGAGCTGGTTCACCTATGTGTGTGCCAGTTCTGAGTAATTGTAAGAAATCACTAGAAGCCATAAAATCAACTTAAAATAAATGTAGGTCTAGAAGATAATCCACGGTTGCTGCATGGATATTTTGCAATTTCCATCCATCTGTCGTGGGTAGTTCTGAAACAGTAGCGCACTCATAATAGTTGTAATAAGTTAGATAGGTGATCTCGAGATTAAGAAGGCTGTCTATCAGATAAGCTGGGACTGTGTCGTCACTCCGGATCATCTCAGCATTGTCGGGCTTGCGGAGATAACTGAGATGAGATCTTGTGGGAGCTGTGAGAGGGAACATACGCCGGCGGCCAGCCGGTGACATCTGTTATCTAAGTTTTACAATGCAGTGTTCTCATCATTATTTTATATTTATACATGTTATAAGTTTGTATACTTAAGCGGTGTCACTGACCGCTGCACAAGACCTACCTCATGCGTGCTTAGCTTGAGAAAAGTTTGTAAAGAGTTGTCGTGTAAAATTAAAAAGTGACTGCCTAGGAAAATAATATCGCACATTTATTATTATAATTATTTACTTCACAGAAGATATTTCATTATTCAAAGATAATAAGATCTCGTAAGTTTTCTATAATTTTATAGACGTTATTATGTAAATCTAACATGCTATGTGAAAAGGAACTTACTCCAATTAGCTATGTAAATAAATAGAAAGAAACTAGTTACTATGCGCTTAGAGCTTTAATTAATCATTGTTAGACAAAGCTATAACCTCACACGGGTTTAAACAATAAAGAAATTTAATGTATGATGCATTGCCTGCTACTGCCTTTCCCTCGCCGTTAATTGTTAGAAGAAATCAATATTCAAAAGGTAAGACATTACAATATAATTTACCTTAAGAAAAAATAATAAAGAACTCAAAATATTTTGAGTTTTACAAATACTTAGAAGCTGATTATGACGCATATAACTCGTATTTTATACTAAAATAATATGTTCTACAATTTTGTGCTTATTTTTACATAGTGGATGTTATACGTAAATTACATAATATTGTTCCCACGTGTCATCCCTTCGCACGCTCCGTTTACATACGATCACATACGCTATCATGCGTGTACGCAACTTTTACTACACAGTTGTAATGCCCATTGTATTTTACCATTTACCTATGGGTACTATATTAAAGTGGTGATTGTTTGAGTGATAGATACTATGCCAAAGAGTTACTTTATTATAAGAATCACAATGGAGTGAAATATGCCTCACGTCTCACTTGCTATATTTCTAATATGTATTTTTACTTCACAAAATTTTACTTATAAGCGAATAAACAACTATTATTTTTATAAATACAAACCATTGTATATAATTTTAAGCTAACCATTACGTAATAAATGCATTACTGACTAGTAGTTAAAAAATAATTTAGAAAATCGCATCGAGAGTGACTCACTATCCCGGGGTAATTATTAATAGCACCATAAAGTACCACACAAAAGATTCACAATCCCTAATTACAACTTAAATTATATTTTATACAACAGTTTTACGATTCCGCGTTTCTTTCAAATTACTGCATAATTTAAATATTGTTCTGTATTTCCTAAACATTACAATAGAGGTTGTTGCAAGAGAAATATTTTTATGCTTAAATTAAAACACGGATATTTGTGTTTAGTTTATAACAAAGAAAAAAACACCATCAAACATTTGAACAAAATAATAAATGAAAATGGCATCTATTTCGACTCTAAGTTAATTCACTAACATAATAGATTTCGCTGTCGTCCTCTACTACTGGCACATACACAGTCCTGCTAGTAGTTCTTTTATAATGTCGTGAACATATAACTGTAAGTCGCAAAAAAAGGAGTATCATAATCCTTGTTACGTAACAATGTAGTAATTACCCGTCGACATATCAGCGAGTACTGAGAACTAGCGTTACCCAACGCACCACACTTTTTGCACAGTCCCCGAGATCTGTGCAGTACGCAGCACGCATTGTGCACTACACAAGTACACAAGTATGATGTAACTAGAACCAGCTGCACAAATAACTGTTGCCAATATCTGTTATTGTTTTCTGCACCTTTTGTTCTTATGAAAACGGTCAATAATACCGTGTCAACAAGGTCGTTAAATCTCTATGTTCTGTTGTATTACATTACGTAGGTTTAACAGTTTTACATGCGAGTGTTAAGAGAACTGAAAACAGCTTCATGGAAAATGTGCGTACTGTTATAATGAATTAATTTATTAACATGACTGATAAGGAAAAACAGTCGAGAACCCAATCGCCAAACGTAAAATTTGATTTAACGAAACATTACAGCCATCTTAACAATGAGGTATAAAATGACCTCTTAGTAAAGAAAAACGGGTGCAACGCGCATGAGAAGTCATATTGTTATAGAATATGGTCGTTACAATGTCTATCATTGTTACACGAGAAACTTTACTGAACACAAGAACACCGCGAAAACCTATTGTTGTGTCGATTACATATTTTGTGTGGATATGGGAGCTGTTACTATTATACATATTTTTTGCGTATTCTTGATGTAACACTTGTGATATTGTTCACTTTGGCGGCAGACACTCGTTAAATTCGTCTCTTGTTAGTGACTCAACGGTAGCAATTACTTTTCTGATTCCGCTTTTCTTTCAGATCGGTAGTAAATAAGAGGTAAGCACACAATAATGACAAAAATACTGTTCCAGTATTACACTTATTTACACCAATAACATGTTTCTAAACAAAACGCCGTATTAAATCGATTAAATTATGAGCGTGCGTCGTGTGCCAATCGTTATAGTAATTGCTCGGCCGACGTATCAGCGCGGGTAATTTATCTAGTTTCGTAAACTAATACTATTAAGCCTAACAGGGAACTTCTGTGACATAGCGTGGTCGAAATATGTCCACACTTCGCCGGTGTTGCGACATCGACGAATATCGAGTATTACCTTGTACTATTAAGTTTTCTGGTATTGCGAACTGGCTGGTTTTTAGTACGCTATAAGTGGTACGTAACGGCCAGTTATTTAGGCTGCTATTGTGATAAGGAAATGATGGGTACCGTATTCGTTTGTCATTAATTCTTATATAAATTTACTTGTTCGGAATGTTAATGTAACGTTTTGTCGATTTTAAAATGGTGCAACATATTTGGGCAATACATGGGCAATTTTTGAGGCTTTGTATTTTGACATAAAAACACACTTTTTACCAATTAATATACTTAAAATACAAAGAAATAGTATAGAAATCAATCGAAATTTAAAATATCATTTCTTTGTGACGTTTGAACTTCAAACACACCAAGAAGTCTGCTTAATTATTTATACCAACATATATTATTTTATTTATGTTGAGGATACTATATTGGTAAACAAACTGGTTGGTATTAGACGTTGCGACAAATATTGTGTATTGCGTTAACTATCTGGTTCCCTATCCGCAGCGCCTGCGCGTTACACAGGGAAACCAGAAACGAGGTGAAATTAACCAATCCTGTAGTCTCTTGAATAAATTACTGAATTTAAGCGTTCTGAGTAATCATTTAGTATTGGAATAAAGGTTATAGAGGTTCATTAGCAAATCAGTAGACGGTTCTGAGTTTGGAGTACTTGAACATGTTGCCTAATGTAAGACTTGGTTTTGATAGATCTTGAAAATGTTCTGAATCTTTTCGATAGAAGAATGGTGTGTCTGTGTATGATGATATTTGAAGGAAATGTTAATAATGTGCATTGATCAAGTGTTCGAAAAAAATGTTTGGACTTTCAGATTTCTTTGGTTAATGTTTCAATCAGCAAAACTTAAGTTACTACTATAAATCAATGTTGCATCTTTGTAGTTTCTCAGCAGGTACTAGGTTTTAGATCCATGCAATAATTTTCGTTGTAACCAGCAAATCGATATTACTGCCTCACGAAATATGCCAAACATGTATTTCTCTATTAGGCATTATTTCCATTCTAACGTCGAGTAACCAAGGTTTTGAATTCTTATTTAATAGGCTCTTTATGGCTAATTTGTAAGCCGTATATTTGCGGTAATAGAAAATCTAGCGGTTCGAATTCAAAAAGGGTTTGATATGAAATAGTACTTTAATAATAATTATTAATATTTTTGTAATAATATTATTCTGCCAGAAAGAGAACTGTCACCTATCAGTCTTTGTTTCGGCCGTTTATAATTTTATAATAAATTCAAAGAGTATAAAAAAACAAAGAGTTCGCTAACGTAACGTAATATTGTTCTTGTTGACAAGTTTCGTAATTAATAAAACAACATCGTATCAAACAAGATAATCGTATTAATTAAGTCCGCTTTCTCTAATTAAGATATCTTCGCCAATCGCAGAGAAGTAGGGAATCAAGTGTAGACACAGCTTATGTACTAATTGTATGTAATTGCCAATGTTTCAGAGCTTATGGAGCGTGGAAAGCGGGCGGTGAGAGAAAAAACATTTTTACGTTGATACCAGTCTACTTAAATACAGAAGCAACATTGTAGTAATCACACTAATAAATTGATAGTTTGTTGTCGAAGGAACTAGCTGGTTATCGGGTAAATAGTTAATTATAAATGTTGCATTTATTAAATCGTACTTAATAATATAATCGTACCCGACCTTCATCAGTTTATGGTCAATAAAAATAGTTTAAATTGGAAAGTGTTTCAGAAATCGACAGTTAGTCAAATTAATTACTTATTTTTTGTGATTTTCGTAGAACCCGAATAACCCAGACGTCTCCATAATTACTTAGTTTAATAATTAACATTACAACTACACCAACAAGTATGAGTAAATAATAAATCTAAAGCCACGCAAATGTTTCATTAATGTATCAAGGTTGAGGTACAGTTTAGTAATATTATACAGAATATAATTAACGCGAGTAACGTGCCTCCTTCATAATATACTTGTTGTTTTAGCTGTGATACACAGGACATATTACATTTATAAATAATTCATTGATTAAACTGTTAAGTGAGACGTATATTTGACAATAACGCAAATATTTAAAAAGATTGATAGTAATTAGTGACGTCAGAGTATGAATAGTGAATTAATCAAATATGATTTTTATTAAAACTAGGTTCCTACAACTTATTTAGTTGATTTTTCATTTTTATTTTAAACCCATTGTGGCTTTGTCCCTAGATAACATAATTAATACGTTAGACTATTTTTCGTAAATCACTGGCATTATAAGTATCTGTGGCAATTACGTAAATTGAATTTTTCGCTATCATTGCGAACAGCTAATCAAAATTCTCATAAAACTATTGTCATTTGTCATCATACCTTTCTTTATCGCTTTCACCATCAACGAAAACTTGTAACGAGCCGCTGATTGCATAACATATAAAAGTAAAATACACATATTGCGATATATCTTCACAGAGTTATCTTAGTTGAAAAATAACTTAAACCTAACCTTAAATGAAGCTAGCGGAAGAAATTCACGGTCGTTCATAAACCGGCGATGAACATAAAAGAAGTTAATATTAATATAATTTAGCGCATCTTACGGCATTAGCCTACATCCACAGGTGCGCCACTCCGATCTCTACTGGTTCTGCTAATATTGTCGTTTGACAGATTTCGACGAGAATACAATGAGGTGTTAGAGATTTTCAAGTTGTGATCTTTGTGTTGTGATTATAAAATGTGGTAAAAGTGGGAACAATGGCGAAAACTATGGAAATATTAAAGCCAAAAATACATAAAGGTAAACAAATTCGGTTTGAGGTTAGAAAAAATTTGAATGGTCACTTATGTGTAAAGTATATTTTCTTAGGTACATAACCTATTTGCATAGACTACCGAGATAGGAAAAACATGACAACATCAGCTTAGATTTTGAATCGTTTATATATTTTGGTAGGATGTTATAATTGCTGATAGATAGATTTACCGATCATTTAGTCCTGAAAAAACTATAACGAGTCTCTTCTGAAATTATGCATTGCTAAGCAGTTGGGCTATGTTGTAACAAATTGAGTATATAAAACAACTTTTACCCATTAAAAGTCGACCTTGCTATGTCCAAATGCGGGTAGACATACGAATATTGGTAGCGCTAACTGCGACCATCAAAATATAAAGCATTATAAATATACAACGACTTGAATATTTAAACTTGAAATAGGCAGACGTAACGTCTGGAGAAATTATTAAAATTTAATTTTTGCATTTACTATCTAAGCAAAATAGAAAACAAAACGGGGCTATGTTAACGCGTTGTGAATAATTCAGAAAATGTATAAATCAACATATTTAAACACAATTAGAAAGTCAATAATACTTAATAACATTCCGCAGAACAATTCCTGCAGCATCAAAGACGCGGAATCATTTCAAATAGCACGCGAAATTGTAAAAGCTTACCTTGTATTAATAATAGCTGCTTACTGTACAGGCACTAATTAGTTATAACCTTTATGATCAGAAATCTGGGAGATAACACAGGCACAGTCACAGAATCGTAAGTATGTGTTCACACGCGTGTTTCACTCACGTCGCGTCGCGGGCGCAGCGTCGAAGTACGTGCGCGCGTCGTCGGCAGTCGCGCCGTTATGTCGGCCGGCGCGAGCGCAGCGCACAGCGTGGAAAGCGGTCGCGGTTTACTGCGCAAAGATTATAACGTAGATCGGACTTGTATAAAGTTTGGCTGTATACTGCTAAGTATTGAGATTTTACTGGATTAGTTTGATGACGATTATTGAAAATTTCGAATGTAAAAACTGTTTTTGACATAAAAGCCGGTGATAAACAAATAGGTCTGTTTTATGGCCTTTAACCATCACCAAATTAGGGTTACCAAATATCTAAACACTCAAATGCTACCTCCCTACTGGTAATGGCGTTGTAATGTAATTAAGTAGTATACAGACATGTTTAAAAAATACATGCACCTAAAGTAGGTTTATCATTTTTACTCGTAAATACCTACAATCTATTTCTGCCTACCCACACATCTGCGTCACCTTCTCTATGCCGCAGCCAGTTATCAATGAAGATGGGAGATGTTATCTGGTCGCTGTCGATCGCAGGGAAAGTGCCGCACGTTCCCGAGTGAGCCTAGGTTATGGTCGACAGCTATTGATCTGGTCATCTCAAGGGACGGGTACTGTCAGGTGCCAGAACGAACGGTATCGACAGATGGTTATCAAGTTTATGAGGCTTTTGGTTGAGAATAAGGTCGTGGTTGAAAGATATCAATCTCTTCAGATCTGATTAAAATTTTCATTAACTGTTATCCAGATAGCTGTGATGATCCGATACTGTCGATCTCAGTTACTTAAAATAAAAGCAGCTTAAAATATTTACATGCCCAATCAGCCCAAGCTTTCGAAACTACCAAATACTAACAAACTCAACAGTCTTAGGTTACATGATTGTTGCATATATCAGCCATATTTGCTTTAAGTGACTGACACTGCTAATATAGAATTATATATTTACTAAGAATATAATTTCTTACACCGCGTCTATAGCATGAATGCTAACTCCTGATTCGTCTCGAATGTAACTTATTTCACACATATTTGAATACCAACCCGCCTTTTCTGTGTATCACCAGACATGTAACTAGCCCATAATATTTCTAACTACCTCTTGACACCTTATATCGAATCATAATAACAAAACAAGGAACGCTAACAAGCCAGATTTATGCCGTACCTAATTATAACAACACTAACCTTCCTATATTATCATAACTGTTTAAATCACTGTATTAATACGAGTACTAAAACATTTGACACACAATTCAAACTAAAGCGTTCATTCGTGGACTTAAGGTTGATTTTCGCATGTCACGGTTGCCTTGTGGACTGCCAATCACCAGGTTCATAATCACGGTGATTACACATGTTCATACTTCTGCAGAAGTGTTCCGGTAATCGCCGATTGTGTTGCAGTCGGCACTCCGCTTCAAAAGGTCAGTTACGCCTGCGCATTCCACGAGCAACTTGTTCCTACATTCGTATTAATGTGGTCGATTCTTGGTAGAAATTAAAGTTACGAAGGTAGCAGAGTACCAGGGCACTGTGAATGGATTGAATACGTATTTACATTTTAAAAGGTTACAGGTTGAAATATGCTATAATATTTTGTACAGAATCTGCATAAACATATATTTTTTTAAATAATCTGTTTGTAGTTAAAAATATATTGCAATAAATGGTTTTTGATATACTTTTTACTGCCATACATTTTTACCATACAAATACAATCTTTAAAGCTAACGCAATCAAACTTTTGCCTTTCATACATCATCTGTTTGACTTGTTAAACTTAATATCAAAAGATCCAAGATCTAACAAGCCTACAATCATTTGACATTTGACATCAAACAAACTCCTTATACCGCGATCAATATGCGTCGCACAGCACCGCCTGGCCTTGAGCGCCGCCCAGCATACCAAGCAAGGGGAAACGTCTGCGGATCCTGGCCGCCACGTGCATCTCGCATCAAGGCCGAAGAAACGCCCGGAGAAATTAGGTGACGTCATCAAGGATGCTCGCTCTACGGAGAAAGTAGAAGGACTCGACTTGCAGATGGATCCGGTGTTTAGATTTGTAGATTGAGAGGTTCTTGTTAACGAGAAATTGCTGTTTTAAGGGAGAAAACACGTGTTCTTGGAATTACATAAATAATGCTGTACACAATGATGGTTTCATTACCCTCTTTGTAAAAGTGTTGATGTGATCTGCACTCTGGCTACAATCAAGGCAGTATACGAGAATAATCACTTGTAAAAGGCGTCTTTCAGTGTTCTACTTGCTACCTCAAGGTAGCAAGTAGAACACTGAATGCTAGCAAAGATAGTGGTAGACATTCTGAAAAGAGAGTGCATAAGGACAGTGGGACGGGCAGATATGTTTGTAATACCTAAACACTATAAGTTTATGCCCTTTAAGTGCCAATTTTGGTGCAAGCAAATTTTCCTAAACCCTAAGTTAGAAAGTAATCGAGTAAGTACTATTCCCTGATAGCCTAATGTTTAGCGCAGGGTTACTAAACCCAGTTATCAAGATGTAAATAACATTTGCATCGCATTACATTTCAGATAAGCAACTTTGTACCACTTACTTCATAAATTCTGTACGATAATGATATTTAGGGTAGTGCAGCGCGTGGGACGAGGTTCATTGCCTGAGTCAGATGAAAACGTCCTATTTACAGTAACAGCACCTGATATTAAAATAGATGAGTAATTTTGTGGCTTTGTATTAAACTCTAAGTTACATTTAGTTATTTTCATGAATTTTGAACAGTTTTGACTATCATAAAAAAGTTAAATGGTTACTTAGTTTTTAGTTTAGTATCGAAAAAACTTTGAGAAATTTTAATAAAAAGGAATCACGTCAAAGAATGGACTAAGATCTTTTTTTCTTTCCAATTTCATTTTTATCTCAACGCGATGGCCACGCTATTAACGTCTTTGACAAATCCCGTCATAAAACCATTAAGCGTCGTAAAGAGTTCAATCCAAAGACATGCATTAATCACAGCCATTAAAAACTTTTTTGTTTTTATACCTTGAACCGAATCGTTTATCACATCATCACAATTTTTTTATCTACTTCCATAGATCCCATACTTACATAAATGTACGTATCTTCTTACATTTCTAAGGGAATTCCAAAAAACTAAATTTATAGGTTTAAGTTATTCCGTCCCTCTCATTAATGCATTTAGAAGTAATCCTGGATTCAGTAATCGGATTTGTATTTCTCACGTCATATTTAAGGTTTAAGCAATTATCCTCAGCTATAAATATACATTTTGGACCGACAAGTGCCTTTAATCAAGGCTCAGTCAGTTGTAATCTTTTGAGCCTAAATTTACGGGAAAATCATGTTAATTTGTAAAGAATGGTTTATAGATATATATTAGAAAGTTTGAAAACTTAAAATTGTGCGACATAAGGAGAAACCTCATAAAGCTAATACGTACATAATGGGATGAGCTAGCAGAATGTGCATCGTTCTTTAGTTTTTGCCACTTAAAGAGCTTTTTTCGTATACCCCTGGTACCATAATTATAATAAAGCAAAATTTTAGGCCACGTAAATGCCGGAGCGACTCAGACTGAAAATGAATATTCAAATACAGTATCCCCTATTTATTTCTGTTCTATTTACCAAAGTACTGTAACTTTAGCCCTGAAATCCTTTCCTTATGACGGACAAGTAATGTCTATTTATCACCCTACACCGTTATTTTCTGCTGCCACATCTCGCATCACGACCATCTGCCCCCAATCGGACACTGTTAATTGGCAAGACAAAAGTGATCGGTATTATAACATCGGCGCAAGAGTCGATTGCGTCACCGCTAGCTGTTTCCGCCGAGATATGCTGGCTAGGGCTAGGTAACAACAAATGTTAACATTTTGGCACATAACTCCAGGGTAATTGACTATCATATTGCCATTTAAGGTCAAAATACAGAATTCGACACAGTGCAAAGCATAAATGATGAAAGAATTTGATTGAAAGAATGAAATAATTTTTGAGAAATACAAAATAAGAATTACAATATTCGTTTTTTAGCCTATACAGATGGATAACTGTATTATAGTTTTGTTACACAACCCATTGCCAGAAACACGGCCCATAGTACAAAAACATTTACAAGAACTTCGTTACAATTCTCCACGTTGTCAGCCCTATAGCCTGTCAGCAGACACCCACGTAGAAGATAGCCGATCTGTCGCTGGCTGTCTAAATACAGGGCAAGGTAAGATTGTCCGGCTAATAAAAATAAAATATCCTTTATGGATCTGTCGGCTGACAGCTTGACACAACGAGGTCTTCTCGGTTTCTTGATAAATGTCCAGAGATCATCGATACAACCGTTCTACTTAATGAAAAGCTTGAGGCGTATAATGTAATGCGAGAGGTCTTCTTTAGTAATTTAAGGTTCTTTACATAAACATTGGTAAAAAACTATTAAAATAAGTAGGTACTTGCGTTGTTTGGATTAGGACGCGATGCTCCATATATATCTGTGTAGCTAATCCTCGACTGTTACAAAATGTCCAAGTAAATGAAGATTAATCTCATAATCTCTCTCGTTATCTAATGAATTTTTAAAAC
>NW_020799743.1:0-18362 GCF_003590095.1 Trichoplusia ni
AATATTTGTGTTTGACACATTAAGGCTGTATGAAATGTTTCTTTTGCTCCTTCTCTAACCACAGAATAACTCAACTCGTGACATTTTGTGTTGTTATCTGTGGCTGATTAACATTTTACTTTTTGGCGCGCGTTTCTCAAATAGTTTTCAGTTGAGTGCACTTTGGCGACGTATATTACAAAGTTATTTGCTGATTTTGGAGAAAAAAAAATTGTTTTCTAAAGGTAATGACTATTATTTATACAATAATTTATGCTTTTTTAAATTTACTATAATTGTTATATGAACAGGATGCTTTTTTGTTTTGATGCAAAAATGGGACAGCATGCACTATTGGTGCATAAAAACAAAAAAATTGATACTGCTATATGAAGCAATACATTTTGTGATTTTATTTGTTTTGCTTTGGTGAGGTTGCATGTGCAATGCATGTGGTTGGTTATTTTGTTTTAGAAATGGCAGAAAATAATAAGAGAGATGGTGACATTGAGTTTTGGTTGCGCCAGCTGGAAGATGGCGCCATTTCTGAAGACGATTTCGAGTCGGACGGTGATGAACTTGATTTTTATCCGACCCAACAAGATTTATTAGATGTTTTAGAAAATGATAATGACGACGGTGAGGCTAGGTCTAGTGATAATAACGAAGAAATTATACCCGATCCTCCTATTGTAATAGCGGATGCTGTTCCTTCAAATAATATTGATGCACCGGTACATTCTTTAGACATTCAGAGGTTGATATGGAAAAACCAACCTCTGCCATTCAACGAAAATGCCATAAAATTTAATGGAACTGAAGAATACCCTGAAAGTTTGATGAACCTTCAGACACCTTTCCAATTTTTTTCCTACTTTTTTACTGAAGATTTTCTTTCACAAATTGTTACTGAAACAAATTATTATGCTGTACAAAAGAAACCTGATAGACCTGACGTCATAACATTAGGAGAACTGCGAAAATATCTCGGAATCTTGATTTATATGAGTGTCTACCACTATCCAAGTGTACGTGGTTACTGGGCTAACAAGCACGGGTTTGAAGCAATTATAAAAGCGATGCCTGTCAATAAATTTGAAAAAATAAGAAGAGTACTTCACTTCAACGATAACAATAAACACCTACCAATAGGTCATCCCCAGCATGACCGACTTCACAAGCTACGCCCTGTAATTGAACATCTCAATGCCAAGTTCTCCAGCATTCCAATCAGTCAGCGCTTATCCATCGATGAGCAAATGTGTGCTACCAAGATGGGCCATTTTTTAAAACAATATTTGCCTAATAAACCCCATAAATGGGGTTTTAAATTATTTGTATTGTGTTCTCTGACAGGTTTTGCTTATCGTTTTATAATTTACGCTGGCAAAGAAAAAGATGATCGTTTGCCTAACGAGCCTGATATAGGGGTTGTATCACAAACAGTGATAAAACTTGCTAGAATAATTCCTAGACATGCTAATCACATTATATACCATGATAATTTCTATACCACATTGCCCTTGATGTATTATTTTGCTAAAGAAGGAATACAATGTGTAGGAACTGTTCAAAGAAACCGCCTAGGTAAGAAATGTAAATTGCCCTCAAAGCAGGATGTAATGAAAAAACAAGTGCCAAGAGGGTCCTATGTGGAATATATTACACATATTGATGGGGTCGACATGTCTTCAGTGAGTTGGAAAGACAATAAGCAAGTAGTTCTGCTCTCGACCTACGTAGGAGCTGAACCATTACAGTCTATCGAAAGATATGACAAAATAGAAAAGAAAAAAATAATAATAGACTGCCCAAAAATAGTCAAAGAATACAACGCCCATATGGGGGGCGTTGATCTGATGGATTCATTTTTGGGCAGATATAGAATTAAAGTCAAGACTAGAAAATGGTATATGAGGATTTTTTACCACCTTTTAGATGTATCTATTATAAATTCTTGGGTTCTATACAAAACTGTGGAGACAAGAAAAGGAGCAGATCCAAAGAAGCTTAAAAATCTGTCAGAATTCAGGTCAGAGCTGGCTGATGTCTTATGTACCTATGGTACTACGACCCAGCCAACAAGAGGACGTCCTAGCAACAGCAGCATCACTGAAACCATAGAGGCAAAAAGAAAGAAAGGGTGCCAGGTTCTTCCACCGTCTGACGTTCGGTTAGACAATCTTGGTCATAGCCAAATTAAAACCGACCAACGCATGAGGTGCAAGAGACCTGGCTGTAAGCTACAGAGCTTTGTAAAATGCACAAAGTGCAGTGTATTCCTTTGTGCAAAGAAAGGAAACGATTGTTTCAATTTGTTCCACAGTTAATTAATAAAAGCATTTTTTTTTGTCGATCTTGCATAATGTCCCAAAAATGCATCAACATGATTTTTTTATTAAAAACCTATAAAATATTAATTGTTATTTTTTTTATTATTTTTCCCGTTAATCGCAGCTTCTAAAGAATTGAAAAAAAAAATTCATTACAATTTAATAATTCATGCATTTAAGGGTTAATAATACAAGAGATCACATGACATATGGGCTTAAAATAGAACACAATATCCCGGGGAAGTAAAAGACTCATTGATTTAAAAATTAGTCATGTGTCAAACCTATGTCAAGTATCTTTATATTTCCCGTGAGGCAGATGTATAAGAATTAATCATAACCCCACCACTGTGTCAGCTCATGATTACAGACTACAGTTTTGGCAAGAACTACTTAGTCTATCTAAGTAAATGCGCTGGAGAAAACTGTGACTATTGAAAAGCACAGAATAGTAGATTTTCTTTTAAATAACTAGTCACAGTCATGGTCAGAATAATTGATAAAAGATTGATGAATCAGAAACTGGGTGCTCGATTTCATTGAGCTAAGGAGTAAGTGTTTCTTCTAGCAAAAGCCTAGAAGTATTCAATACATAGGTGTGACACAACAATTTTGACTTTAATCACTTGACTTGTATATCATGCCTATCTTGTTTGAATAGGCACTTTTTAGTCTAGTCATGCTTGCATAGTAGGACTAATTGGTTTACAAACACATTCCAACTCCATAAATGGTGTCCATAATATGCAATTTCATTTGCTTATCAACTTTTAATAATTCTTTCTAATTGCACTTTCGCAGAAGCAAATAAAATTGTTGTTTTAACTTTCAGATAGAGAATAATTTATATTCTGTATTAGTATACACGATAGAATTTTACTTAGTTACTAACTCATGACTAAATTATTAGCATAGCCATATAATAATGAATGTAACTTAGGAAAAACTTTTGCAATCATATAAACTTATACCCTTTCTTATCACATCTAATTGTTACATGTATTGCAATTCATGGTTTTTAATTCATGTTATTTCATCTGATTGATTTTATAATCAGAATTAATTAATGATTTAGCCTGTGTTCATAAGTTACCATGTTTAATTAGAGGTGGGAATACAGGTGTTTAAAACATTTGGAGGCCATCTTAAATCTTTCACAATTATTATAGGCATTCTGACATGAATATTATCCCCAACAATTACTGTACTGACTCTAATAATGCAATTTATTATTTCTTTTAACTAAATGGCACTGAATAGGTCGGAGTCATTGGTTTGTATTTCATTATCCTACAAATCGTGTTAATAACAAACAGTATAGATAAAAGGCATTGTCGGTTTATGATCATCCTTGTTAAAAGACTGTGACAGATAACGAATTGCAGCAAAGTTATGGCTTACTCGTGAATATGTAGAAATTTACTATTTGTTAATTAGTCTTAGTTTTTAATATTCATTGACAACCTTCACCAAGTGCTTCACCTACTTCATTGCTATAATTTGTGTTTACTCTTTTATGAGCATCAATATGAACAGTGGCCTCCATTAATACTGATAATTATACCAAAATTTGGTAATACCACTTTTCATGACTTCAATATTTGGAAGGAACTTATGCAAGCCACTGAACATTACAATTAAAAGTATGACCAAAATATCTCACACAATATAAATTTATAAATAAATACACACAATATAAGTACCATAAACATATCAGTTATCAAAGTAAAGAAAAATATAACCTTCAAAACAGCAAATTAAATAAAAACGGTAAGTAAAACTGGCCTTTTCTACACAAGTGAAAACTTTCTTTATTGGCAGAAGCTTACGTTGTTAAAAAGGTATATGGTTATTCCTTTTCTGCACTAAAGAAAGTTGACACAAATTTCATGCAATTACTGTTAGCATCATAATATTTCTATTAGTCACTCTCTGTATCCATGTTACCGATTTAAAGTTCTTGGTAAGAATAAATAGTGCAACAGGTTGGTGTCAGATTAAGAATCTTTGGTATTTCAGTTTCTTACTAAGGTTTGTTTTTCTAACATTAGATCAACCATTCATTCATCACCTATTCATTAATGGTTTTCCTTACCCGATTTAACTAGTTTAACTAATTTAACTTGCTTTTCATTCAACTGAATATAATTTACTTAGGCATCTAGCAGCAAAAACCATCTCAAGATTGGGAAAGGTGTCTCTTCCAAAATGTTCTTTTTTAACAAAAAGATAACTTATTAACATTTTGATGCATAGCAAACATACTTCTCTTTTAAAGAAAATCTTGACCTTTGGGATAAAATGTAGAACATCATTTTCTTATTACTTATTGTTTAAGTGAGTAGAATAATGCTGAAATTTACTTATTCTTATGTAAAAATACTTGTTATTTTTATAATTTACATTTGTTCCGTACATTACATAGGTGTGAAATTTCCAGCTTTGCATAATCAATGTGATATAAATATTAACCTGTCTCATGATGAAGAACAGCATGCCATTTCCATAACATTTTAACCCTAGAAAGATAGTCTGCGTAAAATTGACGCATGCATTCTTGAAATATTGCTCTCTCTTTCTAAATAGCGCGAATCCGTCGCTGTGCGTTTAGGACATCTCAGTCGCCGCTTGGAGCTCCCGTGAGGCGTGCTTGTCAATGCGGTAAGTGTCACTGATTTTGAACTATAACGACCGCGTGAGTCAAAATGACGCATGATTATCTTTTACGTGACTTTTAAGATTTAACTCATACGATAATTATATTGTTATTTCATGTTCTACTTACGTGATAACTTATTATATATATATTTTCTTGTTATAGATATCGTGACTAATATATAATAAAATGGGTAGTTCTTTAGACGATGAGCATATCCTCTCTGCTCTTCTGCAAAGCGATGACGAGCTTGTTGGTGAGGATTCTGACAGTGAAATATCAGATCACGTAAGTGAAGATGACGTCCAGAGCGATACAGAAGAAGCGTTTATAGATGAGGTACATGAAGTGCAGCCAACGTCAAGCGGTAGTGAAATATTAGACGAACAAAATGTTATTGAACAACCAGGTTCTTCATTGGCTTCTAACAAAATCTTGACCTTGCCACAGAGGACTATTAGAGGTAAGAATAAACATTGTTGGTCAACTTCAAAGTCCACGAGGCGTAGCCGAGTCTCTGCACTGAACATTGTCAGATCTCAAAGAGGTCCGACGCGTATGTGCCGCAATATATATGACCCACTTTTATGCTTCAAACTATTTTTTACTGATGAGATAATTTCGGAAATTGTAAAATGGACAAATGCTGAGATATCATTGAAACGTCGGGAATCTATGACAGGTGCTACATTTCGTGACACGAATGAAGATGAAATCTATGCTTTCTTTGGTATTCTGGTAATGACAGCAGTGAGAAAAGATAACCACATGTCCACAGATGACCTCTTTGATCGATCTTTGTCAATGGTGTACGTCTCTGTAATGAGTCGTGATCGTTTTGATTTTTTGATACGATGTCTTAGAATGGATGACAAAAGTATACGGCCCACACTTCGAGAAAACGATGTATTTACTCCTGTTAGAAAAATATGGGATCTCTTTATCCATCAGTGCATACAAAATTACACTCCAGGGGCTCATTTGACCATAGATGAACAGTTACTTGGTTTTAGAGGACGGTGTCCGTTTAGGATGTATATCCCAAACAAGCCAAGTAAGTATGGAATAAAAATCCTCATGATGTGTGACAGTGGTACAAAGTATATGATAAATGGAATGCCTTATTTGGGAAGAGGAACACAGACCAACGGAGTACCACTCGGTGAATACTACGTGAAGGAGTTATCAAAGCCTGTGCACGGTAGTTGTCGTAATATTACGTGTGACAATTGGTTCACCTCAATCCCTTTGGCAAAAAACTTACTACAAGAACCGTATAAGTTAACCATTGTGGGAACCGTGCGATCAAACAAACGCGAGATACCGGAAGTACTGAAAAACAGTCGCTCCAGGCCAGTGGGAACATCGATGTTTTGTTTTGACGGACCCCTTACTCTCGTCTCATATAAACCGAAGCCAGCTAAGATGGTATACTTATTATCATCTTGTGATGAGGATGCTTCTATCAACGAAAGTACCGGTAAACCGCAAATGGTTATGTATTATAATCAAACTAAAGGCGGAGTGGACACGCTAGACCAAATGTGTTCTGTGATGACCTGCAGTAGGAAGACGAATAGGTGGCCTATGGCATTATTGTACGGAATGATAAACATTGCCTGCATAAATTCTTTTATTATATACAGCCATAATGTCAGTAGCAAGGGAGAAAAGGTTCAAAGTCGCAAAAAATTTATGAGAAACCTTTACATGAGCCTGACGTCATCGTTTATGCGTAAGCGTTTAGAAGCTCCTACTTTGAAGAGATATTTGCGCGATAATATCTCTAATATTTTGCCAAATGAAGTGCCTGGTACATCAGATGACAGTACTGAAGAGCCAGTAACGAAAAAACGTACTTACTGTACTTACTGCCCCTCTAAAATAAGGCGAAAGGCAAATGCATCGTGCAAAAAATGCAAAAAAGTTATTTGTCGAGAGCATAATATTGATATGTGCCAAAGTTGTTTCTGACTGACTAATAAGTATAATTTGTTTCTATTATGTATAAGTTAAGCTAATTACTTATTTTATAATACAACATGACTGTTTTTAAAGTACAAAATAAGTTTATTTTTGTAAAAGAGAGAATGTTTAAAAGTTTTGTTACTTTATAGAAGAAATTTTGAGTTTTTGTTTTTTTTTAATAAATAAATAAACATAAATAAATAGTTTGTTGAATTTATTATTAGTATGTAAGTGTAAATATAATAAAACTTAATATCTATTCAAATTAATAAATAAACCTCGATATACAGACCGATAAAACACATGCGTCAATTTTACGCATGATTATCTTTAACGTACGTCACAATATGATTATCTTTCTAGGGTTAAGAAACTCAAATAGATTTTGAGGTTATGTAACAGGTAAGTCTTATTCTAAGGTATTTTTTACATACAATACATATAACCACTAATTGTTTACAGGGGACGAAGTCTAATTAGTGTTAATCATTAGAGGTATAAGTTTATTAATTGGTGTGCAATAAATAGGTAAATACAAGATTCTTATGAATATATTTACCTATAATGGGAAAATTACAAATGCATTATGAAATAACTTATTGCATAGACTTGACTGTCTACTAGATATTTTTTAAGGAAAAGGTAACCTTGAGTTAAGAAGTATAATGTATAGAAATGACAACCCGTTTGAACGTTGGACTTTAATACGGCTTGTCAAATTTATAGGTTATCTGATTCAGGACTTTTCGAGCCTTTGTATTTACCGAAGCTCTCCATATCAATTAAGTACATCCTATACCGTGTAATAATATACAAAACATTAATTGATTTGTACAATAGTTTCTTTACCGACTAAACAACAACAAATCTATAGCACATGTGGTTCTTCGAGTCATGAAATTTAATGCAAAAGTGAAAATGACATACCTATTACTAAACCACTTACTGTCGAGTAGACTTCCATTGGAATACCTTTCGACTAAAGCATGATTTTCAGCGCCTAAATTCCTCCTGCAGTATCGCAAAACTGCAAAATATGCGGAACATTTGGAGGACTATAAGATGGCGTAACAACGCTCAGTTGCCGGGTGCCATCAGAGTATTGACAAATCAACATATTGGTGATTCTTAATGCGTAAATCCGAAACTGGACACTATCTACGTATCAAAAACTATTGGCACTTACCTCCCACGTGCACACAATGTCTGGAAAGAGATATTTTTTCTAATGTAATGGCCAGTTTCAATATCACCAAAACAAGAAACAAAAGCCAAACAAATGTTTACATAAATGTACTGCAATTATATTATCCTTACCGTTTTCATCAAATCCATGGCCTTTTTAGGAACACCATCACGAAATTTAACACCGTCAATATTATATATACAGCAGCGGCTTTGGAAAAATATCTTAGAACGGGATCAACGTCGAGGCCATGCACTCTCCCAACACATAACAGGATGTGACAAAACCCGCGCCATTTTTAAGTCACCGAAGTGTAACCAATAGCAGAGCAATATTTCAACCATAAAGTATAACCAAAGACTAAATTATGATTAGTTTGTAGAGTTGTTACACTTGCTCGGATGTGCGCCATAATAATTCGGTATAGACAATAGTTTTCATAGACACTTTACAGACGAGGTAAACATTGGTTAATTTAAATAAGAATCATAAATAAAAAGTTTCCAATGCAGGTTTCGTAAGTAAAAGAGAGTTAGAATGTAGCGATAACAGTTAAAAGTAATATTTTAGAACACTATTATACCTGCACCTACAGTGGCGCTTTGACAATGGTGTTCGGATTTTAATGAAAGTAAGAGTCTCTTCTTCTCCTATAGATGGCGATACCAGTATTTACTTTAATGTATGACGATACAGTTAAGATTTTTTTCCCCTTATTGACTACATACAGTACCTACGTACACACATAGTGAGTCTCTACTTAATGTACAATCTAGTTAGTTTAACTAGGGACTGCCAAGTTTAAGGTCTGGAGTTGTCGAGAAAATTACTATTCAGGTTTACAGATTTTCAATATCTTAAAGAAACCTTGCGGTTTCGAAATAACTTTGTAGTTATTATGACGGCTAATAATAGGATATAAAAATAAAACTTTAAACGCGAAAATAACGTCCCAGAAACTTCCTTGGAGTGCACAAGTACACCGTTTTCTTATCAAATTATCTGTTTATTTATATTTCAATTTATGACTATACGATTTCCTGTAAGTTTAATAATTTATGTATCTATGTGTCACGTTTGATGACATCCTTGATGTTTTTCAGGCAAGCGCTTCTAAGAGCACCTAGTTCCTTACAGCAAAGATTATTTATCGATACTAATCGATGAAGACTGAACCAAATGGCAATATCGGCCGTAGATACACCTACGTGATTATCCCACCTTACCGAAATATTCTTACCCTCTCATCTTAACAAATATTGGACTGTTTACCTTCGACGCCAATTCAAATGCTACGTGTGTTACGTGACACATTATTATATTGCTTTTCCATGATTTTTATTAAAGATAATATTTGGGCTAATGGATCAGACAAAACTATAGTTTTGTGTGTTTAGTTAGATAACGTTCTAGTTTTTTTTTTGTATAATACTATTAATATTTCTGATCCTTTTTTTTTACTAATAATTGATTAATAAACTAATAATAATTTTATTGAATACGTAATTATTTAAGCGTCTATTTTATTCAAAAATGTGGTTTATTACAAAAAGTTCACGAACCATAACTTAAATAGAAACCGTTATACGAAGCTATCAATGCTCTGATTAACTGTAATACAGGTACTTAATTCGTCTGTAATCTGAAACTGAAGGTAACATTCTTAATTTGTTTTTTCTTTATTCATTAAAAGCGGCAGACATCATGAGACAGCGGGGACATTATAAACTCAGTCAACACTTACGTATAGTCATTAAAAATAGCCCAGTGAATAATTAAGTCAGCACTTAGGCTAATTGCACAGCTGTGTGTTAAAAAAAATGTATTAGTATCTACATGTTTACAAACTTAAGGGGAAGATAACGGTATTTATAAATCTTGGCGTTTAACCTTTTAATTTGTGTTGGTTTAAGTTTAGCCTGAAGCTTCACCTTGATCTCTTTGACTCGTTTCACTTGACAGGACGAAATTACCTACTGTCAGGCGGGTACCTAAGATTCATCTTAATATTTAAACAAAGCGTTTTCTAGTAAATTACGATAATGCTAAGTGAATCGGTGTGGGAATGCTAAGTTAATTAACTATCGCATGGAAGTTTAGGTAAATATTTTGTTAACGAAGTATTAGCATGAACTGTTAAGAGTAAAGTAATAGGAAACCGAGATGTTTCTTCTTAAATAGCAGACAGCTGTAGATGGCCCATCCATCCATTTGTTATATACCCAGTTAAAACTTGAAACAGACGAAAACCCATTATAAAAAAAAATCGAACCCCCGACACGTCGCGCACAGTGGGTTTAGCGTGGCGTCCTCAACCACTCGACTATCGGCATATTCTTCAAATTCTAGTTTTGAAATCATAAATATATATCTATAGCATAACAATAACACACTATCTATTGCACAAGGCACTTCCACAACGTATGTAAGAAATCTCAATATGAGATAGCTTTTAGCATTCACCTTGTTTCTCATAACTTTTCATTTCCTGGTATCGCTGAAGCGAAGATACGGAGTAAAAAAACATTCGCTACACAATGCAAAACGTTTCCGATATATTCAGTAACAAACTTTCAATGAAAGTGCATGTTACTTTGTTCTTGAGAACAGGGTGCAGGAAATTGAATCTTAAAGTAGGTACATAAAATTGTTTTTTCCGTGAATGTTGTATGGGTTTATGATCTGTTGGAATTATATTTCGACTGCGGTTAGTGATGTGACAGAAGTGTATGTTTTGTCAAAAAGTACCACTAAAGTTCCATATATACTTAGTCAGACTGGTCGATAGGCTTTCTAGCTAGCCGTAACGACTGTCAAAGGTAAGTACTTAAATAAAACTGGTGGGCCACACTTTGACGTTTCTTCCGAAACTCGTAGGATCTCATTATGACATCGATGGTCACCCATCCACGGAACCAAGTGAAACTTAATCTGTGATCGATCATCTTGTGATTGTAGTCGTAGCTTAGTCTGCCTGTGGCATCATAGCTCAAGAACAGATACAGCGATTTCAATTAAATTTGTTTTGTATTAAAGTTGAATATGTGCGTATGTTATTAAACATGAATGATAAAAATCGGTCGAGCCATTTCAAACTTGTGGGGTACTATATTTCCTACTGTCGGAGGTTTTTTGTAACAAACTAGGTAGGTACTGTAGACAAATTTAAACTGATAGGTCAAGAGTTCCTGATGGAGTTATTATGTTTGAATTATCCAATAATATTCACCAATAAGGTTGATAATGTTAGTATATAATTATCTTGAGCGACTATCTCTCTCAGTTGATGTCGGTTTCGCATCACTCATGTGCCGTAAGGGTTTTCAATAATGTTGCATTTATAGTTATGCAAGATACATCTAGCTAATATTACCCGACTTCTGATTGTTCTCTTGTATTCAAACTGAGATTGAGCAAGACTGTTTGTGAAGTATGATATATGTATACTCTATGTCTCTATTTTAAATAGTCTGGACGAATAATAAAAATATAAAACGGGGCTAGCAACAATTGGTTCGGTTAAGAATTTAAGAGTGACAGTTTGTTTTTCTTTTGCCTATTTTTAAGGAGCTTTTGGGGTCGCGAGTTCGACTTTGGCTTTTTAATTTTGTTTTGAATACACTAACTAACTACACTGAGTACACTACTCAAAACTTAATTCATTGAAATAAATAAATTCATATTCTCATTAAAGTTTTTTTTTTTAAAATTTACGGTTTCATTATTACTTAATCCGTAAAGTGGTAAGTGATTTTCCATCCTGACTGAACAGCCTAAAATATAGACGAACAAGAAGAATCATCTTACTGCCAAGTCATAACTATTTTCATCCAAACAACACAAAAAAAATCACTCTCATTATCGTTAAAGCTGTTAAGTGAATCCAATTCCGTCGCCTCAAGCAACGTGGTATCCATCAATGAGATTCAGACAATTAGACGCGAGATCAGACCGTGTAATCAATTACACTATACACACCAATCATTCAAGAATAAGATCTCTAGATAAGAACCTCCATGGATTCAGAAGGTCACGGCGAAATAAATTGGGAAAGTAATTTCCTTATACATACGGGCTTAATTACATTATTTTTTGTAGTCAGAACACTTGAATAAAATCGATTGAGCCAAACTTGATGATTTTTTTGTGGATCAAATGACTGCTATTTAACTTTCAATAAAAAAATCAGCATATTCGGTGCATCGAGGACGAAGTTCTTCACAATCATAAAAAAAATCAGACCTATAAATATATATATATAAAATCAACCTCCGTTTTGAAGTCTGCTGAAAATAAGTGTCTCTCAGGACCTATAAGCGGTTCTTTAAATAAAACTGCGGCACTTCGGACTGTGGAAGCGAGATGTTGCTTTCGTTGGTGTTAGATCCAGACTCATACGTGGGCCTTGTGCTAGTGTTGCTTTTAGGAGGTAAAGAGCGTCCGAGATCAGACCGTCAATGAGTAAGTTTGATGACACTGATTCCTATCTACGCAGCTACTGGCAGAATTGCAGCAGTATAGAACTCTTCCTCTACATATCAAAGAAGGTTCAATTAATTTACAGTTTTTCATTTCGCTGTTCATGATTGAATGATTTCTTGTTAAAATAGGCAGTTAAAATAGGCACTTTAGGCCAGTGCCTAGGGGCCCAGGATGACTAATGAAATAAATAAAAAATTAAACCACGGTAGAAGCCCACATTATTGACACCATGCATCTAAAAAAAGCTTGATAAATTTTTCACTGAATGAAAATAACTTCTGAAAAAAAGGCGTTCAGTTTGGAATGTTTGAAAACAAATTTCTAGTACTGAAAATATATACTGAAAACGCGGCTTTTGTAAGTAAAAATTAAGTCTGCATCGTCAACTTGCTTAATAAATCTAAGTACATAAAATGCGTTCACTAATATATTTTTTATTTCTTTATACATATTTTTTTCGTTTTAAATAGACTAATGAAATGAGTGTTCTCTTTTAACGCCTCAATGCATATACAACTAAGACACCAATATTACAAAAAGATAGATACCGACATGTCACTGTCCAAATCTTAATAAGCTAAATGATGTTTCTAGCTCCAATAAAAAAAAAACTCAAAAACATGTGATTCATTTCGCTTGCTTACCCCGATCACGTGAAATAAAATCAAACACAAATCTTAAAGTAATGCCTCACAAGTTTTCGCTTTTGTTCACAAACTCCGACAGTAAAAATAAGTTTGTTGAGCTAACAATAACAATTTATATTTTTGCAAGCCGTATCGGTGTGCCGGTTTCGATTAGAAATATATTTTTTTGCTGCTTTACTGGTAGGTATACAGGTAGATGTAAATTAAATTGTCATTAAATCATTTCTTATGGATTCCGTAACCAAATGGTTAAAACAGAACAAGGCTGCGCTGTCCGTCTGTTGTGCCGTTTTCACAAATGGTCTATTCTGTTGCCGCTAAAAAACAAGGAAACATCACAATGACGAGTAAGCAACTGTTAGTACGGTCATAAATTTAAAGGGATCCCATTGTTTTCCGTAAATTGGTAATATTTAAACTACTTATTTGTACGGATCTTTGACTCGCACTTGAACAGTTTTTTAAGGCTTTGTAGTCTTGACAAATAAAAACTATTTTTTTTTAAATAAATCACTAGATAATATAAAATGTACATAACATTCATGAACGCTACCAAACCACTAATATTACGATGTCACTAGAGTACTCGATATACAAAACCTTAAACATTTATTAAGTAAGTACATACATATATATTATCTATCTATACTATTATTTTTAATATATAAAGCTGAAAAGTTTGTTTGCTTGTTTGTTTGAATGCGCTAATCTCAGGAACTACTGGTCCAAATTGGAAAATTCTTTATGTGTTGAATAGACAATTCATCGAGGAAGGCTTTAGGTTATGAATCATCACGCTGCGACAAAACACAAAGGAAAAAAAACAGGGCAGTTATAAATCATAAATTATATCTTCTAACCACGGTGACGAAGTCGCGGGTCACAGCTAGTTTCGTAATATAAACCTTCGAGAACCATACCTCCGTCGACCGGTTAAAACCCCTAAATGGCTGTTTATGTTGATATGAAACAAGTATAATGCCTTAGTTAGTAGTTCTTTGATAGCTTATGTGGCACTAAGCTTCCAGTTTCTAC
Organism: Trichoplusia ni; assembly: GCF_003590095.1. Classification (NCBI taxonomy): domain Eukaryota; kingdom Metazoa; phylum Arthropoda; class Insecta; order Lepidoptera; family Noctuidae; genus Trichoplusia; species Trichoplusia ni. The sequence goes on from NW_020799743.1 coordinate 14,287, forward strand.
CTTTGAGCGATCCTCACTTGATGAGGTATTCGGTAAAATTTAACTTGTCGAATAATAGTGGTTATGTATATAGTCTTGAATTTAAGCTTTTACATAATTACTTATAAATTATATGGATATATTATGTTTGTGAATCACTCCGTGGCAAGTCCCGATCAGCTAAAAGTTTATTTCGTTTTTTACTTAGACACTGTTAAGGTTTTCCAAAGTGTAAAAAATTAACTCTATTTGTACATCGCTGTCTGTCTGTCCGTTATAAATTTGATGAGCCACCAATTTGTTTTTCCTTAGCTTATGTTCAAGGACACAAAGTCACTAGTTCAACTCGAGTGCTTGTCGCACTAGATGCACTTGGCCAGTTTTTATTAATTGTAAGTAAGAGTTTCGTTATATTGGAAAATGGAAGACTTTTACTAGGAGAATAAATATAAAGAAAGAAGAAAGAAAGAAAAAGTGTTTTATTGCGAACTTGAACGCATACATAACACAACAGACTAATATAACATAAAGAAAAAGATAACAAAAAAGAAAAAAAATATTATATGTATTGTATACAAATCAAACATGAGGCGGTAGTATGCGTAACAATCTCGCAATACGGTCCTCGCTCAGCATAATGCTGCTACGCGATATGCGTCATAGCGGCGAATAAATGCATTTTCCTTCTTTCTACTTTCTTCCAACTCTAGAGTGAGGCGGCACAAATCGTTGTGTATCTGACTTAACGTCTGTGAAACCCTCCGTGACACGAGAACTAGGTTCCTTAATAAAGAGTCATTTTTTAAATAAATAAATTAAAATAGCTTGGAGATCATTAATTAATCCATACTTTGGTATTTTATTTATCCTTCTGACATAAATTACTCAATATCTCTTTCATTTGAGTAATGCATCCTACGTAACTTGAACAATTTTATGATACACAAAGCTTGAATACCCACGTTTCAAACAAACATGATTAATCACATAGAAACTGGTTCAAACAAAGTAATCTTTTTATTTTAAGTATATTTTTGTTTACTGTTATAATTGAAAAGGATTATATTAATTTAGATGTTAAAGTAACGCTTAATTAATGCTATTCACTACTTTTTGTTCCAATAAATGATTCTGATTTGATTTTTGATTTGGGTTTCAAATAATATTTTTAGCTTACTATATTGCAGTACATGAGATCGTCACACTATCTTTTTTTACATAACTATATTATTCTATATACCAAAGAAAAAAATACCTACATTTTAACCTGAAAACCTGCAAACTTATTAACGAGTAAAAAAACTACTATGCTATTTAATTACTTCGCTATTCCGCCAATAGACACAATAGTTTTATTAAACAATAGAAAAGTTCACATGAGACTCACGGGATAGGGAAAAGGCTAAATTACAAAAAAAAAATATGGTTGAGTACACGCGGGACTCGCAACACTCATGGTTCTGAACAACTAGGGTTAAAAAAAATTTGCAACAAAACTTGGTCAGCCATCACATTTATCGCAGACCTATCGTATTTTTATTTTCGTATTTGTTATTACAGCAACAACAGACATATAAATATAATACATACTTTTATGGTTCATGAGATACAGGCGGGTGTTATGCGGACGGACAGATACTGGAGTCTTAATAGTGTTATTTTGTTACCCTTTGAGAATGGAACCCAAACAAATTACATAATACTAACATTATTCTGATACCATTTATTACGTTGCAGCGTGATTCACATAAACAGTTTAACAGAAATTATAAAGGATATTGAACAACAGCTAATATTAATAAGGACTGAAGTAAGTAGTTAATTTCCTTGTGTTGATAGTTTACTATTGAAGAAATATACAGAAATTTCCGGAGTTCGCGGCTAAGGCAGCGAGGTAGGTACAGCGAGTAACAAAAGTTCATAAAGACTCACAGTTATGAACAAAGAAACAAAACAATTTGTATATTTTGTTTCATGCGATCAGGGTAGCTACCATGGCCATCACAATCCGTTGTAGGAGCAAGAGAACTCCCTTCAAGAGGTGTAGTGCTGTCTCTTTTACAACCGTAACAACCTTACATTAGAAGGTATAGTAGGCGTTCGTGTCTAAATCACTATGCATTGCCGCGCACCGACTAATTGCGGGAAACGTTGCACTGTTCTTCAAGTTAAGTCGGTAAGAGTTGACATTACCAGCTTCCGTTCTCGAGGATTACCCAAATAACGAAACTAAGTGTACGTGTGTGAACGGATGTACCGATTTTGATTTTGTTTTTTATTCTTTAAAAGGTAAATTAGTACGAAGTGTTCCAAGCTATGCGTGATGAAAATCGGTTCAACATTTTGATTTTCAAACATTAAAACTTAAGTTAATTTTCCGCAGTTATCCTGATAGCCAGCTGTTACTGCTCCAACGGACTACAACATTCCCAGCCTTTGTATTTTAAAAGGTAAAATTCACGGTTGTTCCTGAAATTGGCTATAAAAGAAAACTTTTCTTTTTGCTTCGTTTCTGATGTACCTTTTTTGTTGCGTGTATTTTCAACATAACCTATCGATACTCTTTAAAAATTTAAGTTTGCAGTAATAAAAGGAACACATGAGTTAACAAGTTGATTCTTTAATAAACATGGTACATGACTCTGTTTATAAAAATAATTTCGTATGTATTTGAATGGTATAATTATAAGCAGGCATGATTTATTCGTAGCACTAATACATGATTTCTTCCCTTAGTTTATTTTTGCGAGCCATTTATGCATTCGTCGTTAAATAAAATACTTCATGTTATTAAATATTCCAGTATAAGCGTTTAACCACACAAATCTCAATAATACTCAAAAGTAGTATTATTTCCGGATAAATAGAAAACGAATGAAAAATTGATTTGACAAAATGTAAGCAAAGTGAGAGGCGTCGTATTGGGAACATAACATAAACGTACCGTCAGCAACAAAAATTTGGAACACCATGACACCGTCATGAGGGTCCTGAGCCCAACTAAGTATAACTTAGATATAAGAGTACACAAAAGGAGAACTTGTGGTTAAGTTATAATACACAAGTTAAATTAACTCAGGTTAAGTTACGCTTGACACGGTCGGTCTTTGGCTCCATGGATAGGTGACCATCATGACATAACGAGTTCCTCCGTGTTTCGGAATGAACGTTAAATTTTTTGTTCCGGGTTTTACTCATACATCTTTGACAGTCATTACAGGTAGTCGGAAGCTAGAAAGTCTGACACTACCAGCCTGACTAAGGGGTGTCGTGTTGCCCAGGTTACTGGGTTGAGTAGGTTCGATAGGCGATCACTCCTTGTACACTCCTTGTTATCACTGGCACGTTGCTGCATCCGGTTAGAATAGAGTCTGATGATGATGACCACAGAGAACACAAAATACTCGAACACCTGAATTTTTATGACTGAAATATCATGTTTTTGAACATTTTTGCCAGTTTATAAATTTTCATTGGTTTACGATCTTCCCTGACCGTACAAAATTGGGTGATGTGTCCCAGACCCCTGCCTGACAGAAATCAAAGATAAGGAGATACGAAACAGGCACAGAATATGTTAGGGCATCCGCCCATTAACGATTTCAGGCACAGAATTTTCCTACATAGGTTTCTCTATTTCATTGATTTGTTTTTGAACTCGAATGTTAATGTCGGATACCTATTTGTAATACTAATGTATTCCCCAAAGGTTACATAAATTGAAATAAGCCGTCATTAGTTGATAAAAACGATTACTGCTTCTTTTAAGAACTTTTTTTTTAAGAGGACCTTTTACTTCTAGACCAAATGTTTATTTGAAAGTTAAATGAGAAAAGGCAGAGCTAAATATAGGTCGAAATTATGTATTCCTTGCCTTGCAAACGAAACCAACTAAAGACGTATGCATGCAAATGTGATTACAAGTTAGAACCATTGCACTTACTGTTAAACCTATGTAGTAGGTTTGTGTTCTCAGTACTATTGAAAAACCATTTCAGTAGTGATTAAGTGAACCACTTCATCCGGCGTATGGGATGAGGACACAGATTAGTAAGTGAATGGAGTGTGAGGGTATTTTCTTGACATTTTATTTTTAC
>NW_020799744.1:0-22011 GCF_003590095.1 Trichoplusia ni
TCGCACGTTTAAACCTATACTGACACTAAACAAAAATCCTCATTTGTGAGGAGAGCAAAAAAACAATTTTCTTAAAGAAATTTGTACACTGAAAAGAAAGATGAACAATTTCGTTATTCGATGACAAGGATATTAAAGCATGATATTACATCTCATATTTAAGAGGAAAATAACTAAAAATTTGAATAGAAAAATATTGTTTTTACCTTATTTGTGTTATAGTGTCAGTTTTACTTTCACATTTTATTTTTTATCTCAAAATGTCGTTTACTCCGACTTTTGAATGGGAATTCAATTTTTAAAGTTTAATAACTACGAAATTTTAATCTATACTAATTACTTAAAGTACTTTTAATGAAATCTAAAATATTTCGCGTAAAAAAATTTGACGCTGCAGACTATGCAACAGTTATTGTCATAGATCAATAAAACAAATGTACGTCTACATAAAATATTTATAAAAGAAACGAAATAATTATTACTGTCTGTTAAATAATTAAAATAAATTTTAATAACATTCTTTTATTTAAGAAACAAAAATAATCTCAAAAGGAAAACATCTAAATAATAATTAGGTATCTGTTATTGAAACAATCAGTCTAAACTCTCTATGAGGTAACTTCTGTTCTACATTTTAATCAGTCTTTGATTTCAGAAGGGAAGAAAACAATACTTAAGCTTCGCGCTACTGATACTCTTATATCACATAAAATGTCTTACAAAAAATATTTATCATGCTTGCATCTCGCGGCTAATCTTAATTCACATAATCACACTTGCCTCTCTCGGCTAATCTTAATTCACATAATCAGACTTGCATCTCTCGCTTTTGCATAATAAAACAGGATTCTTACTGTAAGTTAATATAAAAAAGAAAAAATAATCACAAAATATTTCGGTAAAACGATTCAGCATAATAGCGTGGTATTAAATTACTGTCAATTAATGATCTTAAGTCATTCTTTTTTCTGGAAGTTAGTTCCAGTTTTGCATTATTCAGTTGTTTCAAAGGAAACCCGACACCAGTTAATTGTGCGCCTAGACCGTGTTTGTCTACATTGTTCAATCTCATAAAAATGATCTTCTGTAAACGAAGTCTTATAAAATATTTTATGCTCCGTTATCTTCTTTGACAAATTTTATTATTTTAATTTCAGATAGTCTAACTGCATCTCCATCAGTATTTTTATTAAACTTAATGCCACATTGCTGAACAAAATCTTTTAAATTATAAAAATCGGAATATGACATAGCGTTGACATTGTATGCATTACCTCGTTTTCTAGCCGTCTGTATTAAAGTAATGTACTGGTCAGGAACGAAAATTGGAGATGATTAAGAAATTTTTAACAGATTTTTCTATTACAGAATGAACGTTATCATTTTCATTTTGAGTGTGGCCCGATATTAAAAATTTATGGGTAATGCTCTTAATTGACAAATTAGCTAAAGCATACATGTACAAGCTAAACATAAATTGATTTTTCTGTTGACCACAACAATTGTCAGAATAAAATATAATTTCCAAATTCGGGTCATCGACTGTTTGACATTTTCTGTAATAAACTTTAAGACGCATGAGCCAATTTCATTGGCTCCTCTCAAAGCATCTACTTCACTCCAAACATAACAATAACTGTTGTCTTTGTTAAGTTCACAATCGTAAAGTTACATACATTTAACTTTGATTGTAGTAGAAACTTGAGGTCTTACCCATAGGAAGCGGTAAAACCGCCTGTAAATCATAACATGCAACCACGTAACTTTTTTGCCCCTTTTGTTTGTCTTCATTTTTCTCAATTCGACTTAGTTCTTTTTCTGTGTGATGTTCTAGATACTTCAACTCGTTAGTTTCTTTTTCTATTTGACTCATATTTTCGTAAGATGTACAAAACTCGCACATGTCTTTTTTGGAATAAAAAACTGATATTGTAATCTTTGTGAAATATCTTACGATAAGTGTGTATTTCGCCAGCTGGCTTTCCTTCTTCTTCACAGAGTTTTCTATAATCTCTATACAAATCAGATAAACTTTTACCTCCGTCGATGTACTCTCTACTAGTCTGTTTTCTTAAGTAGTGGCTTTCTATACGAGGAATGGAGTCAATATGACTTTTTATACCCTGTATCACTTCATCAACAACTTTTACTTGATTTCCGTGTTTGCCTCTTTTGTCAGATTCTACCATTCCGCTATCACACAACTTCTCTAAGACAGTTCTGATAGGTCTATCATTAATCCCCAGAGTGTTTTTGAAGAATATTTTGCACACCCGTATTTGTTTACCATTTACTGTTAGGTGGAAACCATGCTTTGGTTTACGATTGCTATTTTCTTTTTTGTAACTATACTTTGGTTTAATAACAGTCAAGTTCTTACTGATAAAATCCCGTTGTCGAGTAACACAACCCATTGCCCAATATAAACCAAAAATAATCGTTCTGTCACCATCATTAATTTTATCGAAACATTTCAAACGACATCGTTCTGAACAAGGCGGTCCCATGCTTCTCTGGGGCACATTTTTTTTTGATTTTGATAAAGAAACGTATTCTTTGCCTGAATTACGTAATTGTTTAGCTATTAGCTTTTTAGAATTTATAATACCCTTCCGTTTTTTCTTTGGTGGTAATATTATTAAATTTTCTTGCTCGTTGTCAGAGCTTTCATCGATAATTCTATCAGGGACAGGGTTATAATCAGAATCATTATCGTCAGGTGAAAAATCACCTGCTCTTGAAGAAAGGGTAGAAGACCTAGAACCGGTGCTTAATGATCTTTGTCTTGGTAATTCAGTTTGATTAGTTACATGTTTTTGTAGATTAGATGTGCTTGGCAAAGATTCAAATACTTTTCTTTGTAATAGTGAATTGGCGATGGGACGGTAAATGTTATCTGAAGATTTTATTGACCCCGAAACATAGGAGCCAATTGTAGAAGCAGCGCTACTTGAAGACGAAGAACTGCTCGAGGAAGATGAACTCTGAGAAGATGAGCAGCTTACCCTGCGAGATTTCTGCGAGGTCGATGGTTCTGCGCTATTTTCTGCCTGAAGATCCAGAGCGAGTTTCAACAATTTGTCTCTTCGATGCATTTTAAAAAAAAACCTAAAATAATAGAAACACTACATCACTATCAAAAAAAAAAGATTACGTATGCAAATTGATTTATTAAAAAAAAATACCTATTATTATCATAAAAGGGTTATTATAATCATAAAGGTCGTAAGTTCATGTTATCACTATGATCGCAAAAGTGACACTTTTGTAATTAATTAGGGTCCATTTATTCTTTGGCAAAATCAATTAAACGCAAAAATGACATTATTCGTAAAATGACGGTCCTTCTTTAAAAACAACTCGATTAAAATTTACCATTTTATGGCTAAATTGACACTAAACAAAAAGTGTCACTTTAGTATCAAACCACTAACTTAAATACAAAGTCACCGTAATGCAAAATGTGAACCAAACAAAAAATGTCACTTTGGAGTAAGAAAAAAATAACTACTTACCAATGATGGCACCGAAAAACTGACTTAATGACCAAAGTGTCGGTTTGTCGCTCAACAACGGTCTATTCTGGTACGGGCGACACGTGTTTTCGTGTTAAGCGTCAGTCTAGCACTGCGCGGGGTGGGGAATTTTGTTTAGTGGCAAAAGAGACTACTGCCATCTAGCAGTAGTTTTTGGCATTTTTAAGAAAGTGTCAATGCGGCTCTTTTTAGTTAGAAATTGATCAACTGATGGCGTTATTATCTCGATATTACGAAATTTTGGATAGTGACAGTTTTGGAATAAGTGTGCGATATAATAGCTATAGAAAAAAAATATATTATGTATTAAATTAATCCTATATGCGACGCTTGCTTCACTTTTTTTTGTGTTATAGCGGAAACAGAAATACTCCTTCAAAATTGTCTAGCTGTGACCGGTCCTTGAGATGCGGCCCGGTGACAGACAGTCAAACAATGGACAGCGTGGGATATCGTTCATATTAACGAAATTTGAAACAGAACCCCGAAAATTCATTTTCACATTTGAACATAGATAAAAAAATCTAACGTTTTTAGACAGGTACTTATATGCCCACTGTTGGGCCGTCAAAAAACTGGTTTTGTTTTTAATTGAGATACAGATCGTATAAATATCTTATATATCATCTATTAGAACTAGAGTTGATCCAACTGCCAATTGTAACAACGGTATTTACATGCAATGCTGTTACTAGCTTCGTAAAGGTCATTGACTTGACGTTTTATACGCAAAAAACATGAAAACAAACCTCTGGAGCATGTTAAGTTATTTAATTAGAATAAGTGAGCAATATTAATGTTATAATAAATTTCATTTTTACTACGTATTGTCAGTTATAAATGTCATAAAAAGGGAAAAAATCTGGTTCAGATTTGGGTACAAACAGAGCCGAACAATAATAAAAAAGTATTTTTTTGTTTTCGTTGTGTTGAGGTCATTCTCTTAGTTTAGATATAATTATTACATATAACATGTATACATTTATAAAACACGTAATGCAAGTACTGCATGATTACCATCAGCTGACAAAAGTGACAAAACAAGGAAAGTAGTTCAAAATATTTTCCTGTCGCACTTATCAAATCCATTGTACTATTGTCTCCGTCATTTCAATTAACAAACCACTTAAAAGGTATTTCACCTATCTTGATTTTTGGGGAAGAACTATACACAACGGTAAGGTGAGCGGACATCGAGCGATTCACGTTTTACACTGAATGAATGACGTGTAGGGGACTCCCTATCGGTCGGCTATAGGTGACTATAGCATGCGCGCGCGCTTATAAAACGAGCGCGACATGAGATCCACGCATTCGCACAGCGCCCACAGCGAGCAACAGTCGCGAGTAAAAATTCAAATATCGAATTCTAATCTCCGATATAGAATTCCAAATTCGTAAATCAAATATTTTAAGATCCTGCATCGGTTTTTTTCTTCTAATTCTAAATTAGAACATTCAAATTTAAAAATGAAGAAGTATTCGATCGTTGGAAACAAAAAGAAGGTGACGATGGAGGATAACCCTACACAGCTGAAGATCGTTGGAAACAACTGCATCGTGAGGGTCACAGTAAACCGTGGGGACATTGAAGTGATCGGGAACGACTGTCGGGTCGAAGTGACCGATAACTATGGAGTCATCAACTTAGTTGGTGGAAACGGTGTTGTGTTCGTCAGCAAGCGATGGAAAGGCGATAGAGTCTCCGTCTTGGGGTCTAACTGCCATCTCGTGGTAGCGGGCAAGGAGAAGAGCGTTGGAGGATACGAAGCCCAGCTTTCTCCCTTCAGCAAGGACTTGGACAATGTAATTGAATCAATCTTCACTTTTGTGATGCGGTGATGAAGGAGGAGTTTGTGTGTTGGACTTAAGTGCGTGAATAGCTTCTTAAATCGTGTCAGTGCGCCGATTCCAGTCAGATCCTCGACTTTGGAACGAAATTCGTCAGACGACGTCAAATTAAATGCCAAATGCTGGCCACTTAACATTTTGTGAAAAAATAAATGTCTTTATTTGAAACGTATTTTTTCATTCCAAATTTGAACTGGTTCGATGTTATTCCCCTGAGCTTAGACTAATCACAATGGATTTGTTATCTCTTTCTGTTTATTGGATGGGAAAGAGATGCAAGATATAGTCGTTAGTTGAACACAGACGGTACGTTGTGACTTTTAATTGACTCAGTTGAATTTATTATGTAGACGCTCCTTATTTGGACAGATATAGCTACTTTTGATCTATTTTAGTTTCGTTCTGAGAAAATGGACGACAAAAATGTAAAACAAATTTGTTCTCAAATTTCTGAAAACCTATGACTGTTTTAAGACAAGTATTCATCATTTACTTGAAAATAGAGCTAAAAATATTTATTAAGAAACATATTATGTCATAATGATCACAAGTGTCTTTCATCTTTTGAATTCAATTAAACAACTATGAAGAATCTATGAATAATACCTGGGCCCCGATTCTGCTATTTACAAGGGCCGATGAATGAATGGCAATGGGATTAAATTTGAAATTATTCCTATTCTATTAAGCATTTTAACAATACAATAATGGGAAGTTAATTGTATTGACCTTAAGTGTACCGACCCGTACTGAATTTCCAATAACTGTGCAGAAAAATTCTTGAGAGAATACGAAAATTGACATGTAAAGACAAATTTCATTCATTCATCGGCTATTGTAAATAGCAGAATCGGGGTCCAGTGCTAAGCAAGCAAGTAAAATATCCCTCCCTAATAAACACTAAAAACTGGCCTCAACTATCACACAATACATGCCAATCACAAACAAAACCTCAAGATAAGAAATACAAAAACATACTCTAAGTGCGATATCAAGAATAAAAACATATATCCACTTTAACGAGATCAATGGCCGTGTTGTTGGGAAACCAAAACTATACAGAAGAAATCCATACTTCTATACTAATATATAAAGCTGAATAGTTTGTTTGTTTGAACGCGCTAATCGCAGGAACTAAAGGTCCAAATAGAAAAATTCTTTTGTGGTGAATAGACCATTCATCGAGGAAGGCTTTAGGCTATTAACCATCACGCTGCGACTAATAGGAGCGAAGATACAATAGAAAATGTGAAGAAACAGGGCAGGTATAAATCATAACTTATATCTTCTACCCACGGGGACTAAGTCGCGGGCAACAGCTAGTAATAAATAAATTCAAAAGATAATAATAAAGAGAACAAACTTCTGTAATTTGCCCTATGGTAAAAATAAAATACATTAGAACAATAATATTAAAACAATGTTATATGCGTCCGTTATATCAATAAGCCTAATAGTTTTATCTCTATAATTTAGAATTTTGTAGCAATGTTTTGCCTCCAATATCTGTTTATCATTTATATTTTAGGTAAAAGTTCTCAATAAGGCCTCTGCACGTTGGATGTGTTTACCTTCTTCCGCTTTAAAAAGGGGACCGGATCTCTTCTCATGAAGTTTATGTGCGGGAGAAGATCTACAAATAATATTATTCCACAACTTTCATACAACGCCATCTAGGCTTAAACCAAGCAAAGCTTTTAGTGCTAGACTAGTAAGGACTAGACAACTGATAAACATACATAATGTTTCTAAGTAAATTGAGCAAAACATTTTTAAAGTATTAACAAAAAAACAACAAAAATCTTGTTATCAAATTCTTTGTTATCATTTGTCGTTCTCGTTTCAGTATCAGAAACTTTTAAAACATGTCTTGAATATACATCCGTCTTGGTTAAGATAGTGGAGTTGCGTCATTTAGCAGTCATTTTTAACCCCGACAGGACTCGAATCTGAGTCGACTGGCGAAATCCATGACTGATATAGCAATTGAATAAGTTTTCTGATACCTTTTCGAATTTATTATGCTTACCTAAAGGTAGAATTTGAAATCCTGTTATTTTCATAATAAAAAAATGTTTTTAACCGATTTCAAGAAGTAAGAGGTTTTCAATTCATCGGTTAGTCATTCATTTGTTACTGCAGAACTTCGGACTATCTGAACCGATTTTGCTATTTGTTTATTCAACGTAAAATAGCTATTATTTGATCCTATAATATGAATTTCATCAATTTTGGATCAGTAGTTTTATGTTTTTTTGCATGTTTTTGATGTTGGAAAAGTACTCATAAATAACACTGCTACAGGTGCGGAAGAGCGACAGCGCGATAAATGGCGTAGAACGACGTCCGTCTTCCACACATACGATAACATTACTTTAAGATGTGGCGATAAGACACTTATTTTGTAATAAGTCAGTCTAGACTATAGTGGAAAGTAGAAAACTTTCACACGGTGGTCAATTACATTTTTTTAATGACTCCTGCATTAAGTTATTTCATCCTTGTGTCGCGGGTGTTTTACAAACATACAATTCACGTGCTCAAAGACACTAAGAACAGGCAAACTGATCACACAAAGCTTGTCCTACGCGGGGATCGAACCCGCGACTCGTTGCGCACAGTGGGTTTTGGCGTGATAATCTCGACCATTCAGCTATCCGTGCAGTCAAAACTGTACATTACATTGAATAATGGGCGTGATATTTGATAACAGCTGTTAATTAATGAAACGTCTGATAAGAGATAAGAGTCGTATAATCAAGATAATACTTATCGCTCGTCGTAATCTCATCGGAAATTGGGGGTTTTTTGGTATCAACAGCCTTGACAATGACCATGCAATATTGCTAAAATATCTATGACGGAAATAGTTGAGTACATAATTATTTCAGTCATTGTGATTATAAAAGATTAAAGAAAAGCCTCCATTAAACAAAAAATGCCTTCGGAAAGACTAAGGTTGTTTTAAACTCTTCGCGTTATAAAAAGATAGTTTTAAAACAAAGCCTCAGATTCTACTGTTTCACCATAAAATTCAGATTGCACGGATAGCCAGGTGATAAAGGCCCGAACTCGAAAACTACAGTAAGCGACGTGTCACGGGTTTGATGCCCACGTAAGATGTAGCCGGTTATTTAAATCAATATTTATAACAAAATCCATTTTTTACCAGTACTCCACTTACAACCATTTCCAGTTAAAAAAAATTATGTCCTTCCTCAGATTCAAGACTATTTGTGCACCAAATTCCATTACAATCGGTTCAGTTCGTGAAAGCGAGACAGACAGATTGAAGTTACTGAAGACACATCCCTCTAAGTTGTCTAGCATGCAATTACTACACAATAACAGTAATCGAGATCCCTTGAAAAATCAATTGTAATTTAATACATACGTGAATAAAACGGAGGAGCTCGTGGCTAAGCTATAACCGCATAAGTGATACGATCACAGGTTAAGCTATGCTTGACGCGGTTGGTCTGTAGATGGGTGACCATCTTTGTCATAACGAGTTCCTCCGTGTTTCGGAAGGCACGTTAAATTGTGGGTCCCGGCTGTTATTCCTACATCTTTGACAGTCGTTACAGGTAGTCAGAAGCTTGAAAAAGTCTGACAGCCAGTCTAACCAAGGGGTATCGTGTTGCCCAGGTAACCGGGTTAAGGAGGTCAGATAGGCAGTCGCTCCTTGTAAAACACTGGTACTTAGCTGAAACTGGTTGGACTGGTAGCCGACCTAAACATAGTTGGGAAAAGGCTAGGCCAATGATGACTACTACTTGGGAAACAAAAATAAAACAAGCAAATGCGGGTACAAAAATATTACTAATCACACGACTAGATTAATAAATTATTATTTATTACAAAACGTTTACAGATCTCTAAATATTGGCGTCTATGTTAACAAAGAAAACAATATTCGAGAGGTTTAACAAATGTCTTAAAAACTTGATGTCTTGAAATACAATGATACTTTCATAATTTTATGCTTTTATTTTACTTTGGATATAATGATAAATAATAATAAAATCTACGTGTGACATACTTACAAAATATAATATTATGTTGCTTAACATAAGCCATAATACAGTGAGGCAATTAATTATTGCATGCTTAATTCTAACTAGTGGTATCCTACAAAATATGTTATAATAAAATTGATTTTTTGTAAATGTTACTTTTATGGTACTACATCACATATATTTTGAACTGTGTTTATTTAAAATTAAAATAGAATATTTCTAAAAGATAAATTCTAGAGCCATAAACTGTATTAAAAGTTATAAATTGAAAATATATCAATATTATCGGCAATAAATCATAATAGTTTTAAAAGAGAACAACCACAAGTTTATTCTTTAATAATAATAATAATTATAAACACATACGATTATAAATAAGATTCATTGCGCTAGAAAATTAAATAATCTTAAACAAAGTGAGGATTAAATTCCGTTATGATTTAATATAGAAAAGGATAAAAATACCGAGATTCATTATTTGACATTATTTCAACATAGTTGGGGAAAGGCTAGGCCAATGATGACGTGAATAAAACTATAATAATACTAGACAACAAATAAATAAAAGATCCTCTTTCAAGAAATACCACCAATCATCTAATAAACCCATTAGATAAAGATAACTCGGTTAAAATTCTAATCACTTAAAAAAAACGAAAAAAAATGTCACAGTACATCAATCATATAAAAAATAGGGTTGTCTGTATGACGTGACTAGACACAATTTAACCACCGTAGTTAACACATTTACTGTAATTACTGTAAAGTTAGTACTGTGACAATGTTTACGGTGACCATCGGTTTAACTGAAAACTGGACTGGTCTTGAAATGTATTTCATCTATATTATAAATTTTGTGAGGTTTTGAAGTTGTAATCTCAAAAACTACTTAACGATTTTAAAAAGTAATTTTACCATTAGAAAGCCACTTCATTTTTGTGTGTTTTAGTTTATTTTCAGTTAAAGAACAATCCTATTATTAATATTCGTTAAATAAACAAACTTTTTGAAAATATAAATTGTTTTTTAAATGACAAACTTTTTTAAACAGCAACTTTTGAAGATTTATTCAAGATGGGTTGTGTTGAATAAATCTTCAAAACATGGCCAGATGTTTTTAAACATCTTTAATTGATAATAGCCACGCGACAACGGGATTCCCCACGAATTTCAATTGGATTCGAACGAATTGATAAAGATACAGATTGATGATGATAGATTTGTTTGGGCATTTGTTTAAATTTTGTTTTTATTCGGATCTATTGTACTTTGTACCTTAAACATTTCGAGGAAGGCAATTGCGGTGCTTGAGAGACCAACTTCAGGATTCAGGTCAGAAAATATTAATTGATTGACTAAATGTGTATGTTTCATTGAAACCCGTATTTCGGAAGGCACGTTAAATTGTGGGTCCCGGCTGTTATTCATACATCTTTGAAAGTCATTACATGTAATCAGAAGCTATAAAACTGACAACCAGTCTAACTAAGGGGTATCGTATTGCCCAGGTAACTGGGTTGAAGAGGTCAGATTGGCAGTCGCTCCTTGTAAAAGACTTAGCTGGATCCGGTTAGACTGGGAAGCCGACCCCAAAATAGTTGGGAAAAGGCTAGGATGATGACTTAAGTAAACTAGAAAACAACGCAAGGAGCTTGCGCATTCAAATCAACAGGATTGAACCTTTGACTACCTAATTAGGAATACAGCCATAAAGATATACATATGTATAAACAACATACTACCGCTAATCTTTATGTACGTTTTCAACTTGCGACTGTATATTAGATGCTATAATAAACATAGACCAAGGGACTTTCCCGCTAAATATACACACGAGTGAGCATTTTTATTCACATAATTAAAATAAAATAACAAACACATCCTTTAGGTGTTCAATTAATATTCATCTCATATGTGGTGAGGTCGCATATGTATTTGTGTATTTTTTTTTATTTTGCCATGAAGATTAGGTAGCAGTAGTTGATTTGAGGCATTATAAAAGGAAAGTTTAAAAAATAAAAACATTACTGAATGACACAAATATTACTGAATACTTTATACGTAACATTCGGTCAAGGTTCTCTGTAGAAATGGCTCAAAGGAAAACGAATTCGGAAATAAAAATGATAAACCATCAAATTTTTGAGTGTAGAAGTCGGCAACTGAAAATTTTAAATCGTCTAGAGTCTGTCATGAGATACATTCTAGTGACATACGGACGGACCGTCGGTTAGTTGTTTATACCATTGGAGTACGAAACCCTAAAAACCGCTTAAAGCTAGATTTCTTCCATGACTTTCGTAAGGTTATATAATGGTTCAAATTTAACTGAAGGCTATCGGGGATTTACTCGAAGTGAAAGGTGCGATGTGAAAGCCTGATGTCAAGATTTTTTGCCTGCTTTTTATATGACTTAGGACTGGATGAACAGATTTTGTTGATTCATTATTATTTAACGTGAAATAACTGTCATTTGCTCCTATAAAATTTAGCTCAGCAGTTTTGTGTTGTGTTTGTAATGTTTTTGGTATTTAAACAATATTATCATTTCTAGAAAAGAAGAAGAAATGTAGGAAGGAAACCCTTATAGAAACCAGAAAAAAAACCCTCCAATCCTTAGTTGCCAATAATGGGATTACGACGATTGTAAGTGATATCAGTAAGGATCAACATTCAAGTGAGTCAGCAACCAGTGTCAGTCAATGCCATGTCCCATATAGGTGACCATCTCTATATGGAAGTGGTCTTTCCTTGTAGAGACATTTACCGTAGTATTTTTAATTAATTGCCATCGATGACTGTCCTCTTAGCAGAGGGATATTCAACGATCATAACAGTTGACAGAAAATGCAGATGCATGGAGATGACAGATCAAAGTCACGTCACATATCGAAATGAAATGTCAGTTTCATGCTTTCATACATTGTATTTGAGTGTTTCTGTTGACTTGAAGATGTTACTGAGCCAGAGGAGCTATACTTTATATGGACTTTTACTTTAATTCCGCTTTTTGTTAAGGGATGATATATAAACTCAGCTTTGCGGATACAAAAAATCACAAAATAGTTAATCATATAATACCAGCCTATTCACATTCCACTGCTGGGCACTGATCTCCTCCCGTATAGGGATGGTTTGGGAATCGATCACGCTAGAAGACTGCGAAATAGGAATTGCAGATAAATATTACAATTTTCATTCACCGTTGTCAGGTTTCTTAGGATAATTGAGAAAGTATTCATAACTTGGAAAAATTCGCATTGTATTGGAACCTAGCCCTATAATCCCTGCATAAAACCGCAAGGTCCACCACGACAGACAGTTAAAGTTATCTTCAAGAAATATCACGAGAAAGAAAGGGATCCTTAGTGCGATGCGTCCGGTTTTGCATCCTCATAAGTCCGGTTTGTTCAAACTTTAGAAACAATAGGGACAAGGTCGAGGTTACTTCTGACGCGCGGTAAACTCCCAGTGACCTTAAAGGTGAATCAATCTGTTCTCATACAGTTAATCCCATTACATACATGTATTGGAAAATGTTGAAGGTAAGGCTTGGTAAGGAAGTATTACAACCTCTTTTTAATTTTGAGGTAAGATGTGCTGTTTCATTTTTCGGAAATTATAAACATAAATGACAGAAGTACAAATAGCTCTTGAGTCATAATTACACAATTTAAAGGAGTCTTCATTTATTGTAAAAAGATATAGGTACTTTATATGTGGAATTTCATGGTTGCGAAATGAGTGTCTGGACTGCTTTAAATCCGGATGTCCGTTGACCAATCAAGATGGAAGTAGATGATTGTTGTACGTCTTGTGCATATTCTAAATATGGAGTCTGCATGGGCACATGTTTTTGCCCATATAAGAGGTTCTGGAAGGTTTGTTAAAATCGACCTGATGTTTTTTAATTATCAGCTGTTGCCAGCGATAATGATCCCTCGCAAACATAAAATCGGAATAAAAATAATCCTATATGTTTATCCAGATTATAAACTATCTGTGTACCAAATTTCGTCTATATCGGTTAAGTGGTTTTTTTGAGTAACACTAACAAACACACATTATCAGTGTTAATTGGATATATCTCTGCTTAGACAATTAAATAATCTTTAACTGATTCTTTTTCTCTTCCGCAAGCAGATGACAATATACTCTATTACTTTTCTGTTCTTCTAAATAATGATCATGTAAACTTTTTTGGATAATCTCTACGTATTATCATATCATACATTGATTAATAAATAAAAGTAACATTAATACTCAGAGAATTTATGTAGAAATGTGTATAAATTTCTTTGAAAAACTATGATACATTTTTACCTATGAAAATGAATTCAAATCCACGACGAATTTGTTCTTACGTATGATGTGACCGAGAAAAATATTTTCCAGTCTTCGTCATTTGACTCTCGATAGCCGTGAATAACAAAAATATCATGCTCAACAAAATATTCTAAGAAAACATTTACTATGAGCATTCAATGTTTTCATAATCCCACATTTATCAACGAAATCGTAATACATTGCTGGCTTAAGTAGAGCAGTTCAACTGGCTATAAAAATAGAACGCGCAATGTATGTTACGCAACTAAAACTGTTGTTACAATTCTTATCAGTATGTTTTATGTAAATGGCGAAAACTCGACATTGACTTTAAGAAGCGGTTAACGTTACGTTATTGATAATAATAACATGCTCGGCATAGCGTAAATTGTTTTTGTATGACAAAAAAATACTTGAAAGTGTAATTAGTTTAGTAATTAGTCATGAAATTGTAATGTTTTGGTAGTATCAGGCGATGTTTTGGCCTATAACTGAAATGTCAATCAATGTTAAGTTGCTTTTAATTCTTCAGCTGGGCTGTTTGGTCGAGTGGTAAGTAGCTCTTACTGGCAGTTCGATTCCGAGACCTCAAATTATGAAATGTAGTTAATTTTCTGTATTCTGAAGTTTATACAGATCTTCGGTGTTCAAATGAGCTCAAACTAAGAGAGCGCCTGTAGGGGAATGGTATTACTATAATCTTTAATTTCAATTCTTTAAATTTATTGAAATTATATTGTTTCACATGACTTTGATCTGTCGTCTCCATATATTCGAGTGTTTTCTATTGACGTTAGCAAAATCAAAATTCATTTATTCAAATAAGGCTACTAAGGAGCACTTTTGGAAGCAATTGTATAAATGTCATTCGGCAAGATTGCTGGACTGTTCATAATTCAAAATTAAGAAGGATTTTCTCACACGATTCTTTGAACTAAATGACATAGGAACACTTGTCAATATTTTTTATTTAAACTTGCTTTTAAGTCAATTTAGAAGTACTAACAGTCGTGTTAATTGCCCGACAAATATCATGGTCACCGTACACCACTTGTTACGGGTGTTATTAGGTAAATGGGTAGCCACTCAAACATACACGATAACCGTTAACTACTGCTACCAAACTAAAGGTACACAAACAAAACAATGCAAAAAATATGTTTTTTTATTTAAATACTAGATGATGCTCGCGACTTCGCCCGAATATATGTCTTAGTTAAAAACATTAACCTCCTTCAACATTTTTAATCCAAGGTTACCTCCATATCACATTTCATCAAAATCGGTCCAGCGGTTTGGACGTGAAGACATAATAAACTCACACTTTAGCATTTGTAATATGCAATAAATGTGATTGATTCCTCTAACAGAAAAATAAGTTATGCCTATTTCTTAGTATAGATTCACATACCTGTATTACCTGTTCCGACTAAAAATAAACTTAGTTGTCACATTTACACTATAATGTATACCAATAAATATAGCAATATTGTTTAGTTATATATATTATGTATATACATATTTGTCAGATATATGATAATGATTTATATCTAATATATAAAATTCCCGTGTCACGATGTTAGTTACCGTACTCCTCCGAAATGGCTTTACCGATTTTTACCAAACTTTATATGCGTATTCAGTAGGTCTGAGAATAGAACAACATCTATTTTTCATACCCCTAAGTGACAAGGGTTGCCCTCACTAAAAAAATATATTTTATTTTTTGGACGAAATTGTTTGCTTTTATCTTTTTTATAATGTGGCATTAAAAATACATACAACTAGAAAAAAAAATATTCGGCAAAACGACGTTTGCTGGGTCAGCTAGTATGTACATATTATTTTTATTTTATTTCCTTATTTATGTATTACGCATGTATTGTGTGTATGCGTATCAACTACCTTCTTGATTTCGGATCATTCCACTCCATACAATGGTTGTGTGGAAGAGATCGCCGAGTAGCGATAACACCGCCAATTTGTACATTTTACATGTTATTTACGGTATCAAATATTTTCTTTTGATGTGCAATAAAGTGGATTTGTATTGTATTGTATTTGTAGTTTCACCCTCTAGGCATGGAACCTCTAAAACAGTAGCACTTATACACTATGCTAAATAATAAAAATACCACAAACTTTTCACTCGTACAAAACACACCCCATATAAAACTTCAATTCGATACCAACAATTTTCATATACCCAAATGTAATGACAACTAGATAAGAGCGATTCAATCGCTTTATTTGGACTTTTGACAACTACCCCCTCTTTTGTAATCCATTTAGATTGATACTTTGTTTTTGACAAACGACGTTGATGTCTCTATTCAAAGTAATTTTGGGTTCACAGTCAATATTTTGACATGCAATGGTTGGTTAAATACTCTAGGCCTGTATTAGAGTATGCGTAACATTTCTTGTAGCGTTGACTTGTATTAAAATACGCTACGCTAGCGGTGTCCAGTGAACTATACTGCTAATGATCGATTTTTGATGTTAGTGCCAATATGGCTATTTTTAAAAAGTATTGTCTAGCATATTCTAATAGATATAAAAAAAGATGTCAGGAATGTATGAGTTATACAAAAAATCAACTAATAAGGTGTATTATTACAATTTAAGATAAATTAACGATTTTTTTTTCATTATGGTCTAGGTAACGTAAGTATTTATAACGCTGGTCACCCAAAACACTATTATTAGAAACGAAATCAATATTTTGAAATTCAAAGAAATAATAATCTCGAAACGTCGTTAAATTAATTGAGAAAACAATAGAAAACAGCTGCAAGGTTCTTTAAATAAACACCAAAAGATCAGGTTCCACCGAGATTTGAACTCGGATCGCTGGATTCAGAGTCCAGAGTGCTAACCGTTACACCATGGAACCGATGAGAGAGTAGCCCAAATTAGCCATCTCTTGATGTGGCTCTATATTCTTAAAAGTTTTTTTTTTATTCTGACCATCTCATTTTCACTTGTTAAGCTAATATAAACCTTATGACACGTCGTTCTGGCGCATTTTTATTTAACACTAACTGAAACTTGAAATATTTTTTTCAATCTCTATCATTTTAGAATTTGGAACGAAGTGGATCATAGTTTCTAATCATTTCTTTTTTTTATGAAACAAATTCAATGTGATTTTAACCTCATAAACCCACAAAATAATTGTGACGCCATTTTATTTTCATAACATTTAAATTTATTAGTTGTTTCCGGGGATTACCAATACCAGATAATAAATTAAGATTGTATTAATGAACAACGATAGGATATCTATAACATTATAGATAAAAATGATAAATGGTATCGTGATTATAGTAATACTAGTTTTTATCTGTCCCACAGTAGGGCAAAGATCATTAGTGGGGATAAACACAATATACCTACTTACTTAGTGTTCAATTAATTAGTCATTATTGCATAGTGATCTAATTCAACCGTAAGATTATTACCGTACCTAATTGATACGATGACTTGAAATGACATATGACGTCACTTGTTAGTACATATTTTATTGGCGTTACAAGCCACCAATTTTACATGGTTCACTGCCTGCGTTACATTTTGGTGAAATCAGAATAACAGCTAGTCCAGAAAAGACTCTGCATTTTTTTACTTATTATAAATAACTACATTGTCTAGACTTTAAAAAGGCAGCGATTCCAGAGTTTCTTTTGTTATTTCTTCTCTTGGTAGTCAGATAGGAAACGTCGACTATGGCGTTCTCAGAGAAAATAAATAAAAGTTATTATATATCCTACAAATTTTCATATAGCCGTTGTTTTGTACTAACAAAAATAATAAAAGTTTTAACTTAACAAATCCGTAACACATTTTGATCAAAAACCCCGAAAACATGTGACGTTCGTTTTATTGACACAGAATTTTTATGAGCCACTAATCCGGGTTTGTGTTGTGACGTCATTTCTTGCCCAATTTGGGTTTATTCATAAAAAATGGCGTAGTAAACTGTGTCCTGGTCACCTACCTCCAAGTCTTAAAGTAATTTTATTGGAGAGTTGGAAGCGAGAGAGCGCATTACACACTGTAGAGCGACGTCTCTTTCCTCCGGAGGACCTCTTTTATAGTTTAAAGTTTTGTTGCCGTTGTGACACTAGCGGTTTAAAATAAACATTGAAAGAACTTCTCGATATTTTTCTTATAATTATGGTACTAAATACAAAGTGTAATCACGCTAATATTATATTAAAAACGCGAAATACGCGTATATGAGTATATTTCTCATATGGCTGGACAGATTTGTCAAAAAGCAGATATTCGTTTTGGAGCTGACACCTTTATCCGACGTCGCGGTCGTCAAAGAAGGGTGGATAAGTAGTGAGCATCAGCTAGAGTGTTGTTAATTTTACACAAAAACACACGCAACCGTAGGCTTGTTTGTAAGACAGTTGTCAGATTTTCTAACATCTAACTATAACAGCCGAATATTATTATTTCTAATAAATAACAGCCGGGACCAACAGTCTGCCGAAATATGGGCACTTCATCCATCCTTTTTTTTCCTTTACGATAACATAAATGAATACAGTAAAAAAACTCTGTCAAGCCAATACTACGTACATAACTAAGAAAACAAAAACAACTGGGTTTACCCATGTTTATACAAGTTTTCGTTATTATGGACACGTGGCACTTATACATATGCATATCGCAATAAGTATTCAATATACCATGGTACGATTAGTGACGCAGTAGGTTGTTTAAAACAACAATATGCAATTTTCTGCTTTTTTGTAAAATTGATGATTGAATTGATTGACGTTGCCTGGTGTCATTCTGGATGGGAATCATTAAATAACTTCTCCTGTTTTGGGTTGAGCGATAGGGAGTTGCAGACCTTTAGTGACAAAAATCCCCCCGTGGGCACAAATGTACTATTATCTGCAAAGTCAAAAGTCATACGTTCGAAATCAACACCAAAGTATTTCCTAATTCATGGGCGTATTGTAAAGTAATTATTGATTGCTAAAAACTTTAAGTCAAAGCAAACATAAAGTCTAGATCACTACATACTCGGTGCACTAAAGGCAAAGGTATTATTATTATTTATTTATTGAATTTAAAACATTACATAGTTGGTAATACGATAAAATATCCCATAAAACCAGTTCAGTGGTTTGACTGTGGGAATACCGCTTTAGTTTTTTACAATAATGTTAATTAAGTAAGGAGGTGGCAGTCCAATGGTCACACCACTTTTAACCGTAACCAAATTCAAAAGGTTTTGAGTTACTAATGAGGTTTGACGTCTGGTATAATTAAACATTAACCTATCCCTACACGTCACTGAAAAATACTGTAACTTAGTAAATCGTGTCGTGTTATCCAACCTGTGTTGCTATCGGTACTGCTATTTACACAGCTTTCTTATTACGAACAAATTAGTTTCAATTGTGACGTCATTAATGCGACAATTGTTTTCGATGATTATTGTTTGTTTATTAAATTCTTTGTGATGTCTTTTCTAGGTTAGAGGCAGATGAAGATTTCTAGAAGGAATTGAGTGATGCTTCAGCCTTTTGTTTGGACTTTACAACTCAGTTTAAAAATAAAACACGACTAAAACCAAATTTACGTACTGCAATAAAGATTACCAAACCTAATTTGCCACTGAAATAATACATGTAAAACATAAATATTCATTTTTTTACAAGTTATCTATACTATATCTATATACTTATCTATACTTCTATACTAATATATAAAGCTGAAGAGTTTGTTTGTTTGAACGCGCTAATCTCAGGAACTACTGGTCCAAATTGAGAAATTATTTTTGTGTTGAATAGACCATTCATCGAGGAATTTATTAGGCTATAAACCATCACGCTGCGACTAATAGGAGCGAAGATACAATGGAAAATGTGAAAAAAACAGAGCCGGTATAAATCATAACTTATATCTTTTACCCACGGGGACGAAGTCGCGGGCAACAGATAGTATGTTATATCTAAGTACATGATCTGTTATCTGCCTCTATACCGATTTAATGAGGTCAAATTATTTTGTTTTCCTTGGCCAAACCGAACTTAAATCTTCGGTCTATTATGTTAAGCAGCCGCCATAAAAGCCACAGAGATATAATGATAGCCATTTATTAATTTTTACAAGTTTGGTAATACAGCGGACTTCCCAAAAAGAAATACCCAATTACTCAGCGATATGGCAAGACAGGAATTTTAATTACAAACGATTTTCAACCTTATAGCCTTTTAAATAAAAAAGATTTACTAATAATTATGTTTCCTTCATTAAAAGGCTAATCAGTTCGAATGGTAAGTCGTGATTCGCTAATTTATTAAATTACTATCTTAACAATAATAACTTCTTTGCCATTCGATAATAGACTTACGGTGTATGGAATAAGGTCGGTTATTGTAAAATTTGTTTTATTGTTTATAATAATACGTCAATGATCATTGACATGTCGAATGTCGATACTGGTGCTTAATTTCGTCAAGAAAGACTCATCCCATTCGGTTCCATGGTGTAATGGTTAGCACTCTGGACTTTGAATCCAGCGATCCGAGTTCAAATCTCGGTGGAACCTGGTGTACCTTTTTGTGTTTTTCTCTATTTCATTCGTAGATGCTGGTATTGGTGGATACTATGGTTAATACAGTATTCAAAAAATACTTAAGCTACTAAATGTCTTTTTAAATTTATTTTAATGACTTGGCTTTTGAGGTCTCTCTCACATGATTTTTTTTTATAGTAGTAAAAGTTTGTGATATTAAATGAAAAAACATATTTTTTTAATTATTTGATTTTTTTTTCATCATGTATCAATTCTTGTCTTATTTTATAACCGAGTTTAATGATATTTTTACCGTATTTACGTTCAACTGTCACTAGATGGCAGCTCTGTGTTAGGGTTTAGGGTTATCACAATGTTTGGTTTTATTTTTCGAATGATGTTTGATTTAGTATTTTTGTTGTAAATTCAACGAAGAAAGAGAAAAATGGCATTAATTCTGTATATTATACCATAATTCATTTGTTTGGGGCTGTGGCAGAGTTTAAATTCTAGTAGAACTTTTGCTCAATCCCAATAGTAAGCCGAAAGCTATCGACTGAAAAATTTGCTGATACTTTAAAAAAAGATACTTAAATATTATTGAACTTAAAAGAAAAAAGTAAATAATCAATGAGATCACATTTGGGGACTATAACCGTCAAGGTTTTTCCCAAAAAAAATCGCCTGCTAAACCGAGTTACACCAAAACACGCGCACTAAATGCCCATAATTCGTTTGAATATGTCCCCAGATTATTGGGGCGTCGATCACACCCAACTAACCCAGTCTTGGTCTCCAGGGCCTCTTGTTACTTTAATGAAAAAGCATCAAATGACATATTGACGGTGTGACGGTGTGACGCGGGGATTGCCAGGTTCTAGGAAAAAGAAGTGGATTTTTTGTATTTTTTATGGATTTTAGTATAGGATAAGATGAATATGTGATTAAATTTAAATAAGGATGATGACAAATTGTTTATAGCATCTATAAAAATAGTTTTTTTTTTACGGAAGGCTGGTTTTTCTGTTATTATATTATTCTATGTTATTATTTTAACAATATTACCGATAACTATAAATAGCTTTAACTTTGGGGCCTTTGTAGATACGTATTACATTTATTTTTTAATTTAAAAGTATACAGCAATCATAGGTAGTAAATATTGAAATTAAATAAAAACTACACATGTTCAATGCCATTAACGTAAATAACGACTTCGTGCAACATCTAGTACAAGTAAATTGATTACATTTTTTCCTTCGCTTTACTAACTGAATTACTTAACCTGGCAACACCGGCGTGACAAGGCGTGACAGTGTCGAGCAGGTCGTCTCGCGGGACACACAATTTATTAATCAGAAATAATAATTCACTAGTAATGTGGACTGCGCGTGAGTGCCGCGCGATAAACATCGCTCGTAATCGGAAGGGTTAACATTAGGGTTGGCAAAAATAGATTTTTGAATTTTTGTTATGTGTAAATTTTATGAGATGGATTTTTGTGTTTATTTACCCATGGCAAAACTGGGATATGGGATTTTTGAGATTTTTTGTGTGTAAAATTTATAAGATGCAGTTTTCTGTTTTTTTACCATAGTAACTTACGATTATGGGTTCTTAAATAAACTGCTGTCATTTATTTATGCTTTAAATTGTTGTTGGTAATGTTAATTTATATTTATCGAGACGTCTGAGTGTGTAATTTTTCTTATTATTATGTACCGAGTATATA
>NW_020799745.1:0-20145 GCF_003590095.1 Trichoplusia ni
CCACTAAGTGAATTCGTGTGTCCACGCCACCTCCAATTTACTGGCGTGAACCAATCATCATTACCAGAGGGGTCAACCGCGATCAAAATAAACAACACCAAACGCACCTTTATTTAGAAAAGAGACCAATGTACACTCTGGAACGCGACAGAAAAGGTCAGAACGATAAGTGGGCCAGATATCGTAAACAATTCTGCAAATGAAAGATTATGTTTATAGAGTTAAGGTGTACAGTGTAATAAATTACGTCTTTATTCCCCGGCCTGGAGATAAGTTCTGATTTTCTTATATTGTTGCTGTTTTCATTACGATCTCGAATATATTTTGTGCGGAAAATGCTTTTTTCGTAGGCACCGGTTTGCTATTCTCTTTTATGTTTGTGTATTTCCTTGAATGTAAATGATAATTGAAATAACTTTTATTTTGGGATACTTAGACCTGCCTTGTTCTCAGTCACAAAATGTTTGTATTTGTCTCGTACCAAAATAATTATAATTCACCAGAGTATCTATGTGTCTGCAAACTACACAAGTTAACAACATTCAGTTAATACAGTTTTGTATATATATTTGCTCATAAAATGTAGCGAGATAATCCAAGTCATAGCGCTTTCTTTCATTTTATAAATTTAATTCGTCCGTCACGGGAAGAGTGACCTTTTACCACGTGAGACTACCTATTTCACATAAAAACGCAGCAAATGCTAAAAGGAATTATCCCAAATTAAACCCTACATCGCATTCTCAGAGTACGTTATTGTTTGGTTATCTCGACGTGTCTTATTCCAGGATGATTTACGTCACAAGACAATGCAATCTATTCTACGAGGCATCAGTGCAGAGAAGAAGAAAACGTGGCGTTTCGAAAATTGGGTTGAATTTCGAATAGAACGCTGGTGGAAAAACTAAAGGAGCTCTCACATTTCACTGAAAAATGTGAAAGAAGTAAGGCAGGGAAAGCCACGGGATCCGTTATAAAGACATATTATTCTTTTGAGCGCGGGACGGTTGTCGAGTCGCAATAAGTCGCAGTAATCCGCGGAAGGTATAGTGTGCGAGATTCAATTGTCATTGTTTGGCTCGGCCCTAATGAAAAATATTTCGCTGTACTTTTTTTAAGTGTTTGTGCTCTTTCTGTTTATTCTTTGCAAGAAAGGTTTTTGTTGTTGAAAGTTCCTTTAGACCATTTCATTGTGAGGTATTCTTGTGTTAGCTTGCTAGGTGCTTTGGTCAAGTAAACATTGCTACTGTCAAATGCTTTTGTATTTCTTTTAGAACAATCTGTTTCGCAGCCTCCTAACGGGATATTGAAACTTAATTTAACGAGGAAAATCGCTGGTGTCGATACTATTTAGGGCCAATGTTGTTTTATGTATTTTAGATACATTTTAACGTTTTAAATATAGTTACGGGCTATACCTAAACATAAAAAGGGAGGTATGATTTTATAGATTTAGAAAATAAATTTTGGGTTTACTTGATTACTATTAATCATTCGATAGTTGCGGATGAAACTTTTAAAAGTTTATCGAAGTGGTCAACTCAAACTATTTCTGTTACAAAGACGAAGCAAACATTTTTGCCCACGAGTTCACGAATCAACTTTACCAGAGTTGTATTAAAAAAAGGCCTGCACAGATTTCCTGAAACTGTCGAAAGCATTTTGGCGCGGACACAGTGGCCCAAACAAATTCAGAACAACCATAAATCAGGAAGGCACAAATAAAAAACTAAGGTAAGCGCTCCTGTTGTCGGTCGCGCCGAACCGGGCCACTTCCGTTCGGCGGCGGAAGCGACTCTATTGGCGTAAAAAAGCTGCGAGTCAACTGGCCAGTTTGTTAGAGGTTTATTGAAAAGCGAACATTGATAAAAGTGTTCGGCGAATCGTCGTGCTGTCAGTGTTTGAATGTACCACTTTTGTGTAAACGTTAGGGATTTACTGGCGTTTTTCAGATTGTCGAAACTTGTTTTATATCCTGACTATTCTGGTTTATTGTTTTGCTAAAATTATTCAAATACCTGTCAATATAATGCCGCACAAGTTTGTATGCGTATGAGGCAATTAAAAAAAAAATCTAAACAAATGATAATTATTCCTGCGAGCGCATGACATAGGTATCTCACAACAAACCATATTTCACTTCCCACACAGCATCCCCTCCACTGGGAGTGCACGCGCCGCCATTCGGCATGCACGTGTAGTGCAAATTAAAAACGTTTCTGCCGCGAGTGCGATTATTAATTACCGATAAGTTGTGCCCTCACCCTACCCCGTGAGAGAGGTACAATTAACGTGCATTGTTAGAGATCATCTTAGTCTTTTAAATGGTGATTCTTAAACAATCTATCTCAATTAATTTGGGTTCAGCGCGCAAATGATGAAGGCAACGTTACGAATTACGATGAAGCTTTTTGCGATGTATGTCGAGTAAATTTTTCAAAATTAGTAGTTTACAATGTGTGTTGTAAGAAAACAATAATTTAGTTGGCTTTTTTCCTTGTGGAATTTAGATTACTTTAATCAAACGACGGTTTAGTTTTTGCCTGATTCGCACGGGAGCTTTTTTAACGCGCTTTAAAAAAGCGTTCAAATAGAACAAATGGATTCCAAGTACTTATTCATAAGACCCAGCGCTCCAAATGCAACACTACTCGATAAAAAAGGGTCGCAATTTAAAAGCACGGACGTATGAACAAGTACATATGCGAACTACTTCTAAGACATACAAGTACCCAGAAAATAAAACAAATATTTACACTAAATAATCATGATATCAATACTATAATATTTTCACTGCACTTTACCCACAGTTCCCATGTAAATGTGAGTAACGAGCTTCCAACTACTTGAGTGGGATCCTATTGAAGTCCATTCAGCTCACATCCACAGTCCACGTGCCACTTGCTGATGCGCCGCTGATAACCTTAATGAAAAGATCCCTGGCGCAGATAGAGTAGCGGTGAAGCAGACTCCACTGACGACGGGGTCACGAGACCGGGTAGGGCTTTTTGTAAAGGGATTTTTTTTTTGGGAAGCTAGGGTTGAATTTGGACAACTGCGTGCTAGTTTTATTTGAAAAATATGAGACCGTTTATCAAAAATATTTAAAAAGAAAATACTCAATATTAAGGCACATAATGTACCAGTCTTTAAAAAGAAGCCACATATTTATTTTTTTTCAAATGAGGGATGAACAAATTTCTTCAATTCTGATTACGTTCCTGTGGGACTTGTCTTCAAAGTTTTTGATACATTTATTGTATTCTTGCTTCTGTAACTACATTATTATGATCCCACATGCTCAGCCAGGGGTCAGCAGATCACACACGATAGCGAGAGTTAGACAGATGTGCTCGGATTGTAGTGGAACTGCAACTAAATTACAGCGAGATAACATCTTAATGCGTTGTAATGTTTATTGATAGTCTCAGCTTCCTCCAAGATTAAAGAAATTATGTTATACTCTTAGTGGCAATCTACCCAGTATATCAACTCGACTTACCTGTTTTAAAATTGACTGGCACGGTCTAATAATAACCATAAAACGAAGAAATAAAAGAAACAAACTACATTTTGAGCAATACGTGAGCAAATATTAAAAAAAACACTGTTGTAATAACGCAACTTTTTCTCACACAACTCGGAAAAAAATATTAAATACCTTAAAATTAATTAACTCCTATTCCCTAACATTGTTTTTAATAACAAAAACATATTTAAAACTTAGTGACTCTTTGCATCGCCAGCCATGTGAAAAAGCAACAGCGCATTATGAATAAAGCCGTGCACAGCTCTGCGATTGTGCGCAGATGAAAAGGCGATTAGTCGCGGCGCGTCCCCTTCCCGCGACTATTGTTTGATGGACGCTACCTACGCGCTATTTATACTTATTTAAATCTCTATAACGTGGGTGGGAAGCGTTTAGTTTCGAAAGGTCCTAAGTTTTCTATGTGTTAAATTCATGTTATGTAGAAATCCTCAGTGTGTAATGTAATTAGATCAAAACTCAAAAAAACTAATGGTTTAACATGGTACACAAACTTATTGTCAACATTTCTAAAAATTTAATCACTACAACGTTTATAGCTAATTCAAAAATTGTTAGAAATAACATAAAAAGTTTGTTTCCGTTTATCAAGGAACTACACGTAGTTTACCAACGCAATAGTTTTGTTAAACCAAACGTGAACCTGAACTCAAGTAAAACTTTTGAACTTGAAACTTGGTCCACCTGGTGGCACGGCACCGCGTCCGGTACAGATCGATGTGGACGCGCGGGCGCGGGCCGCGTGACGCGAGTAGATCGCAGCGTACGAGTCCCGCCGAGCGGCATTGTGCCGCAACTAATGCGGTGACGTCACGGGAACTAAGCCGGGAGATTAAAAAAAACGCTTGTTTTCTCTAATGGATGGATTTGAATTTCGTTAATTTGCTTATAAAAGTAAAGTCCCTCAGTTTTTTTAAGGCAATTATTTGCAAAAACATTCATTTACCGCCCGGTATCAAACTTGGAGATTAAATCTGAAATTCTTGTTTTATTTTGTTCAAATTATGTTAGAAACCCGTAACATTATTACAGATTCTTTTTTAATATTTTGATGGAAACTTGTTGCTTATTATAGTCATATATTTACAGAAAGCTACTTGAGCGGAATCCGTTTGTCTTAGCAACTATTTCGATACATACCAAGATTGATTTTGGAAGGAAATATTTTAGGAATATTTGCGTTATCTAATCATACATAAAAATACGAAAGGAGAAGAACTATTACCAATTTTAGTACTTAATAAAAACATTGGGCATTTTATTTATTCAAATGAATCTGAATGCCTTTTATTTAGTTGACGTTTTAAATTATTTGCAAGTTAAGGAATTATTATGCGTTGTAGTCACATAAAAAGTAGGCGAATTCAGTTTTAGCTCACTTTATTTGCGTCGTTACCGAGCCCTTTTCACTACACATGTTTTTTGCAACACATAAAAAGTAATAAAAAGAAAACCGTTACATTTAGATAATAGTAACAGCAATAAACCCCCCACCTTCCCACACGTACGTAATTAACATAAAAATAAAATTCATAATCACATGAAATATAGCAGTCGTTGCTAACAATAAGTATAATTTTCCGCGCGATAAATCTTATAATAATAATATTTAATGTGAGCACGCGAGGGCGACGGACGACAATGCGACACGACGCGACTCGGCGCGACACAATAGTCGGAGATTTGACGCGGCCGCTCGGCGCGTGTGCACCTTGCCTTTGTCCTCTCCCCCGTGTGATGCGGCGAGGTGGGACTTGATTGTATAAATCGAATGATCGGTAACGGTCACAGTGTGCGCGTGGGTTTAACTTTTATATAAAGGTGCCGCTGTGGCTTGACATTGTAATCTGACAGAGGTGATCGACGAGAGAACAATGCAGAGACGTGAATAAATTATAGTTAAATATATTTAGTCAAATAATGCATAAACTGTACTAATTATGTCCTCAGTCTTAACTTTAACGGCTAGCGTTCTCCTATTTTAATCTTAAATTGTAGCTAAATGAAATAAGTTACGATTACGTTTAGTACCTACGCCTTAGAAGTGCCTATTTCCTTTGACTTTACCTCAGGCTCATTACAACCCAATATAATAATATTTGAAAGTTCTAAATTCGTAAACTTGAGGAAAACTGTACAAACAAACTATACCTACACGAGTAAAGAATGTCCCAAAGTATATTACGAAACCATACATTTTAATTACAGCTCTAAAAAGCAAGAGCAAGCTCTGCACCGGCATGATATTCATCAATAAAGTGCATTAGTGTCGGTCACCGCGGCCCCTGTCTAGTGCTTACCCCTGCTCACGTGTCCAGGGGACAGGGGCTCGCAGAAGGGTGCACGCTGCACTAATTGCGAATGCCGAATCAGCGGATTGATTCGCGTGTGTTAATATCGAGAATATTATTTTTATAACTTTCTATACGGTTAACTAGGCAGTTATGGGATGTGAAAACTGATGGTAGATTAATTTTGTAAGTCATGAAAAGGTGTTTAATTTGTCAAATCAAGTTTTAACTTATAAAATTAGGTTTCATAAATAAAATGGGTGTTAAGTATTCTCGCTCTATTCCACTCTAAGAACTATATTGTCCTTAGCGCTATGCCCTTTATGCTTTAACACCTGCACTTACAAGGTTAGTTATGTGTACCTGTACAATAGACAAACGTATTAAAAATTATTTTTTATCATAATTATTTAAGAATAGCATATGAGCAAAGCAATGGACTTAGTAGAATAATCGTTCATTTTACGACGAATATTTGTAGTCTCCTCACATGTATACGTAAGAAAAATTCTAGTTTGAAAAGCGTCCAACATTAAAAACAATTTCTCAAAAAAAAACCTAGCACATGGTTTAATGTTATATCGGTACCCTTAAAATCAGTGACAAAATCAAAACTAAGCCCATAAAGTTATAACAAGACCATCATTCATCGATACATCGAGCAAACAGCACGTGAAGTCGTTTTCACTTTCTATAAAATCCACCATCACTAACGTGCACCCCATGAGCACCCCGAAATATTAAATTAACATAAAGCCGTGAGCACGACGGCGAATCAAAACCGGAATATCATGGATATCGTTAATTTGCGACTGCCAGCCCTTTCAGAGGTAACGATGTTACTGACTCAATGGTAAGTGTGTTACTGGCTTTTGTTTCTTAAGACACGGCTGACTTGTGTTCGGACACCTTGAATCGCGGAGACTTGATTTGATTAATAGTGTTTAATTCTATACACTCTTAAATGCGTGCGATTGCATATTAGTATAAATTGTTTAGCTTGGAAACAGGTAGGTATATGTACTTTCAAATGGGATGATAGCTAATGAAGTCAAATATGTGGATAACACATTACATAATATGTAAGTGGTATAACTAAACTACAAAGCGCCTCAAAACATTTGACAAAGTAATCAATTTCTGATACCAAATTTTTGCAAGGAAAACAGCAGAACTGTGGATGGAATTGAATTACTTGCAGTTGAGAATGACTGAACAATGATGTGGTCCATAAAGCGAGTCCCAAATGACTTCTCCCCATTTTATCATTAATAAAAAATCATATAACCATGAAAGTTAATATGGATCACCACTCGACACACAAACACCCATAAACTGATTTAAATGTTTGTTGACCATAACACTCGTAGTTTCTATCGCCTTTTTATGGAAGGTAATGATTTCAAGGTGCCTTTAGGTCCATGACCGTAACTCTTGATTGCTATTTATTACATACTTAAGGTTAGAATTAGGCCCTCAAGGCCTTTTTTATTTATTGCCATTGTCGTTACCTTGTAGTCTGAAGTACCTGACCTCTGATGGGCCCTTCTTGAATTGAGATAGACAATTGGGTGTTGCTTCCTGAATGTATGGACGCTTATTAAATGAATTCTTTATCTGAAGTTCTATTTATGGTGTTTTCATATGATGAGAATACCAAAACAATGAAAGTGCTTACAGACTTCAGACTCAAAGTTTAAATAAATCAATCTGTGACTTATTTTAGTGTCCCATTCGTCACCTTCTCACCTTCCACCCTCTGCGGCACTGCAACAAACAACATAGTCAAATCGATCTTTATTGATGAAATAAAAGTGCATTATAAATTTTATGAAGTATAAACGGGACATTTCTAAAAGTTTATGGGCCGAGCACTCGTGGGGGACTAAGTACCTATACCTAGCTCAACGCACCATGAAACTTATCTAAACTATAACAAAATTTTCATCACTTTACTATCCGTTACCGATCCTGATGGTTGTTAAACGACAGTTTTACGAACAATCCCCGCAATGTATGTTTTATTTTCAATTGGATCGCAATAGGGCTGTACCGAGGCATGGTGAAGGAGTTACGGTGACCATAAATTCAAGTTAAATTGGAGACATATCTTTTAATGTGCGTTTATTGAAGTGTTTATGTGGAGGTCTTCAAAGTCGCTGCTCGATTCTATTTAATGGACGAACGAGATGAATTTGCGTCTCACGTTATAACGAAACTTAGTCACTGTAGCAGTTACTTTCTAATATGATAATGTATAACATTGAGAGTTATTGTTTGATGTCGTTACGCGGCGCTCTTTGATGAGAATTTTGATATATGTAGGTGAATTAATTGATTTAGTTTTAGTTTTAAGTGCTTCAGTTCTCTTAATAATAGAGTCTTATATCAAACTCGTAATGCCACGTCATTAATAAACACACTTTGAAGACAATTACTAACTTTACACAGCATAAAACTTAAATTCAAATGCTGTCGGTATAAGCATCAAAAGTAGGTACTGCAACAGACATATGAACAGAAGGATGTCAAAACCATTGTTGTTTCAAAGACAAACCCACTGAAGAGGCCTTACGTCTAGGCCACCCATCATTAGGCCACAGGCCGCTCGTCACGGGGACTAGGCCAGGCCTGGCCCGGACGCGCCGCATTAGTGCCGTGACAAACGAGGATTTTATGCAAAACTCCTTGCTGCCGCCGACACACGCCTTTACCGGTGAGGGCTGACGCTGTGGCGATGGTAAATGTTTATTTACCAGCTTGGGATGGAGACAAGGGTTACTTACTGCTTTATTTAAGATGTAGTTCGCAGGATGAGTACCGGGTTGTTGAATTCTATTGATGTTTTACAATTATATTATACGGAATTACATGTAATTCTTTATAAGGTTAGTATACAAACCCTTTTACCGGTATACCTTCTGTATATTAGACGATTTAATGATGTCCTTATAAAAGTAATTAAAGAAATATGTTACCTTTTAAACTTTACTGTAATTATCTCTAAATTTATATCAACAGAAACCAACTTGTCGGTTCATAAAACCCCGTAATTTTCATATGTTTGATTCACACTTACCAATAACATTTATTGTAATATCGACAAATAATAATTCTTTTCACATCCCTATCAATATTCAAATGAGTAGTTTAGGCGCAGTAGGTAAATATGATTGCGTATAATTCATGCGGCCACAGAGCAAAACAAGTCAGTATGGGAATCATGCGGAATTGCATAATGCGGATAATGAGGAATCTTTTTTTAAACAGTTTTAAAGTCATAATAACCGATGAAAGACTTGAAAATTAAAAAAAAGGTATTTAAGTAATACTTCTAGTATTAACATCGACACATCTTGCAGGTTGATCATATAAATGAATCATTGCGAGTCAGACAGGCAACGATCCTTGCAAAACACTAGTACTTATGCATCCGGTCAGACTGGAGGCCGATCCCAACGTAGTTGGGCAAAGGCTAAGATGATGATGTATTTTCAACAAATCAAGATAGTTCTACTGATCTAACAACAAAATAAAAATGTTTAAAAAGTGTATCGTTATAAAGCGTATGGTGACTAATAAATACTTAACAAAAGGAAATAGAATGGATGTAAGAAACTGTTTTTCTGCATATACACTGGTATATTTAGTGACACAGTTCATAGAAGTCCGATACGTACACAAACACATGTCGCCGGGTAACTCGATTACATTTTCAATTTTATAAAACTGGGCGTCAAGTGTCATGAGTACGGCCATAATATTAATCAGTGTAGGGTAACAAGATTTGGAGCACGTAATCGGACGGTCTCAGCGGGGCGCGGGACACTTTATTAGATTGTCGCCCCAACCTGCCAGAATGAGAAGAAACGATACAAAAACAAAACGCAAGTACGAGCGTGTTGCCAAATGTTAGGTGAAGCAAATGTGGACTGGGATTAAAAAACTATGCTTAAAGCCATTTCTAGTGTAACAGAGTTATTTATATTGTATGTTTCAAATACATTTAATATTTTTTTTAGGAATCAAGATCTTATTTCAGCTGTAGATATGCAGAAATTGATTCTTTGTAACCAAATTGCGTTTTAAATTGACTAAAATAACGACAAAATCAGGGTTTCCAGAAATAGCACTGTATGTTAAAACATCTCCCATTCTGATTACCAATAATCGACGGTTGAGTATCTAATCACGTTCAGTCGCATCTTTTCATCGTCACCGACGCGCGTCACGCACAGATGAAACAATTGAGTGACGCGCGATGACGTCTGCATAGCGTAGGGTGACAAAGCCAGCGATTTTAACCGGAATCCGTCCGGCGTACAATAGTTCACAAAAAGCTGCCCTCACCTTTCACTCCCCGCGCCCAACACCCCTCACCTACAATAAATTACTCTCCCAATGATTTTTAGTCCGTGCGACACATTCACATGATTTATAACGCGCGGGAACAATGCTAACCGGTTACGGTATAAATCCGTGAGCATTGGGGGTGTTACTGAAAAGCTTGTTGTTTCCAATGTACGAATAGTAATTATTGTTTAAACATATGGGCATTTGTATTTCAAAGTATTGTTCGACGTACTTTTTGAAATAACCGTCATGTGCCATGTCACATTGCAAATGACACTGAACGTAGCTTAACAATAACGTTTCGTTATACTTAATTACTTTCTGTTTCTGCCATATCGATAGTGGAAATGATTCAAATAAGTGGGACAGTTCTTGAGTAGCTTGGTTTTACACGAAGTTGTTGTACACAAATAAATCAAATACAAGCGTAATTCCCATTTTCTCAATCATAAACGTCGTGATGTACGATTGTCAAACATAACTTCGAAAACAGAAACATTGATATTCACGCTATCGTTATTCGAAACGGTAAAAACATGTATAGCTTAGGCATACTTGCGATTGAAAACAAGAACATTTTTTTCCTCAACAGATAAGAAATCATCATTACCGTCAAATGGCAGGGGATTCCGAAATCCATTCCCATCATTACTCTCGCGACATTGACTGCTCAGCACGCATCGCCAATAAAAACACGTCGCGACCTCCTGCCAGCATGTTTATTTTGTGACACCGCTCCCTAGTCGCGGCTCCGCACCCCTTGCCAAGGTATTATAATTAAGCTCATTTGTTATTTTTGCTCCATACAGTGGACGCGGTGCGGCGCGCAGGCGCGATAAGCCGGCCTCTATAGGTGCGTCATTAAAGCCAGTTTTTTGATGCGCACGCGACTCGGCCCGCATTATCTTTTTATCGTTGCACCCCATGTGCACGGATTAACGTGTGGGACAGGGGTTTGGAACCTTCGCAGCGTTTAGTCTTAGAATATTTCCAATCAAATTGATTTGTTTAAATCGAAAACTAATAAGACGATATAATTTATAATACATGTTTTTATGTTGATTGGCTAATTCATTTTTACTCTCTTTTAGCAGGAACTTATAACTCTTGCTTACGTTTAAGGGATTTCATATGAATATTCAGATGCCGCAAAAAAATGCTTAACCTTAAAAAGAAATAACTGATTAAATTTTCAAATAACAATAACCAGTTGTAAAAAAATAAAAATATCAAGCAGGGGTTGTAAAAAAGGAACATCGGTGCATTACCTCTGGCTATAGGTGCACAATAGATTGTGCGCGTGTCACCCGTGTGTCACCGAACAAATATTGCATTACCCCGACCCCCCCCCCGCCCCGCAGCACGGCACGCGCCTGTCGTGAGAGTCTATTGTCTGGACCCCAGCACCGCTCAGCCTGGTCACCCTACTCGCTAATCCCATGGAAATTGCTCCGTAAGTGGCACTGATTTTTTCCGTTAATTTTTGTTTTGAATAGTTTCGGATAAGTTTGCAGCTTTATTTTCTTTATTACCAACAAACATTGTTGACAAAGTATATTTAACAATATTACTGGCTTAGGTAAGAACCATTGCTGATCATTTTACGATCGACATCAATTCTCATACCTTGAATTCTCGCTTATACAAAAATCCAGGAGCCATCGTTTTACTCACCTTACTAATACTTCTTCTTCTACACTCATATGACTATCATTTCATACAAAGTGACTCGCGAGAGCTCAACGATTCTCTAATAATGGATAGTTCGGCGAAGTACAGCGGTACTTGTCCACGCAGAACAACTGCCATCTGTTACCTCGAGCTCCGGAGGGTAACAAGATTGATGCCGACCATCTACCTGACGTAATGTCTAAGGCAACTGCTATACATAAGCGGAATATCTGTTGCAACAGATTCCCCTTGCCCACTGATGGGAAATGAAGAAATGTTACTGAATAATTAAGAGAACAGACATTAAAATAGTGCTTCCAATGACATACCAAGATACATTTCTACTTTCATTTTTTGTCAGTGGCTGTGCAAATTATGTTAGAAAAACTTCGCATAAACAAGAAACACACATACATAATAATATTTTAGACAGGTTTCTTATAAAAGCTTTTTAAACAGCCCTAAAGACTGTATCTTCAGTACAATAAGTACCATACACATCATTATTCAGCACAATATCCTCAATGCCTACAATGCCTACACAATCTGCTCACAAAATAACGAAGAATTCCTGCAGTCCGAAATAACATTCAATTAGGAAACAAAGGGTGGGTATCGTGGCCACAATCGCACGGCCATGCGGGCAAGGAAATTATTAATTTGAACCTATTAACATTACCTACACCAATTGAGAACAAAAAGGTCCCCTCGTACCTTCGAATACCTTTTTAATAAAGGGATATGGTTTGGCCTATGTCTCTGACAATGAATGATGAGTTTCGGGAGGTCGGCCATCGTAAACTTTGAGAGGATATTCTGTTGAAGGAGGTATAGAGTGGGGGTGTGCTTTGGATGTTATGGATTTATAATACATGTATGTAATGACGCGATACTTAATAATAATTGATGTGAATTTAAGTAAAAAAATCTCCTTTTGTCTTTATAAGCTTCTACCTTGATTCGAGCATTTGAGTCCATTCGGACTGGTTTTTGAATGTTTCTTTTTAAACAAAAAGGAACATAATTTTTGAACTCTGAAATTGAAAGAATCAATCAAGCCATATTTACGACCAGATTTAAGATAACGAGCAAACTCCATGTTCCTAATAATTGATGACACTCACCTCATTGACAAAAAAAACCTTAATGAATGTACATTGCATTACAATACATGTAGTTGGAAACTTGAGACTCCAACGTAAGCTTGATGTAACCTCGCACGAAACCCTACCCGTCTAAAAAAAAACACTCGACTCACACGCTATAAGGGTTCAATTGTTACCTTTTGATGTGTACTAAAAACGCTTAAAACTATCTCGGAGGGTTCTGTATGCGGGCACTCTATTAGACGGACCGTGCCTGCGTCCTGCGGGCGACACCTTTGCAAAGTAAGGCTTTATTTAATTTCTCACTACATTTTATGTCACAAAGGGATGTCGGGATAACTAGTTTAGTTTGGGTTGCGGCGGCGGCTGCTCGTTTGTAAAACGTGTGGAAGAATGGATTTTGATGCGGTGCTAATTGGTGTTAATGGCAGGAGACTGTGCAAAGGTTACGTGCTAAATGTTTACATTGACATTTATGCAAAGAGATGTTTTAATTGTTTAACAGTTTTGGTAAACGGGGACTTTTTAGATTTCTTTGATCTTTTTATGTCGATTCAGTGGCATCGATAGTCAGCTGAATACTGCACGAATTTTATAAGGAGCGACTGCTGATGAAACTCTCAAACAATCCAATTTGCTACTGTTTGTCAGAACAATAATGAGTCAAAGACTGTCAACGT
Organism: Trichoplusia ni; assembly: GCF_003590095.1. Lineage (NCBI taxonomy): Eukaryota > Metazoa > Arthropoda > Insecta > Lepidoptera > Noctuidae > Trichoplusia > Trichoplusia ni. The sequence goes on from NW_020799745.1 coordinate 13,649, forward strand.
GTTTAGAATAATCCAAAACTTTTTAGACATATTAGGCATAAGATATTGGTACCCACTTAGGTCATAGCTATATATACTAAAGACTTAAAACATTATTATAATATTCTAAAGAATCACACGTAGTATAGTACATTCAGCTATACGACGGCTCCGGTGTGAACCTCTTGAAACAATAAACACTTGTGTAACACTTACTGTATATTAAAAGAATCAATTTTCCAATCTCGCGAGCAAAGTGCGATGCCCTGAGGTCGGCGTCCTGTTGGCTCACTGCAGTCAGCCTGTAGTGGGATCATGTACTTACCTGGCGGCCTCGGCACTATTTGGAAACTCGAAATTCATTTAGATGTAGGGGAACCAGAGAGGTGGGTGTCTATAAGGATTCCTTCAAAAAATAGAGGGGAGGATACGTTAAACATTTTAATAATTTACTTGGTTATAACTTGTATTGGACTATTTTTAAATGTTTTTTTTTATACAATGTACCAGCTAAAATCAAGTTTAGGCAAAATAAAACATATTTACATCTCGGAACAACCAGAAACAATGAATTCTCTGTGGTCACTAGCCCGGGTACTTAACGTAATAACGTCTAAATAACGAGTATTCTTGTTCAATGGCACCCTACACCCGTACCTGACAGCACCTAAACTCTCTCAATTGGCCCACATGTGGGTCAGCCCGAACACGACATGGTAAGGAGAGGAACAGTTACCATGGAAAATAAAGGTACCTTTCGAACCCCAGAATTTCTATACCTTAGGATTGGAAATAGGAGGCCCGACGGTAGTTTTTCTATATGTTCTAGCTTAGACAGTTGAATAACTAATTTACTTTTATTACTAGTATGGCGGTAATAGCAAAATCCACAAGAAAACTTAAAATAAGGTTCATGTTCCCACATTTTACTACAAACCTATTGAACGTATTTTGCCTTTCGTAATAACTGAACGATTTTTCACGTGTTATTGCACTTTTTCATAGAGCATACAATAGGTATGAGATATAATATTTAGTAGGTGCTGAGTCAGCTCCATGTCGTCCAGTGTGCTCACCGTGAATCCTATTAACTAAATTGCTGGTTGAGTCAGCGGCCACCTGGCGGGCGATCACCTTAAATGTCGCCCAATTGACTGTCACATGTCTGTGTGTCTGTGTGTACAACTAATAACTTTATTTATAGTTATTGACTCAATTCTGCTTATTATTGTAAGACATGAGAAGAGCATGGGAAACATGTAATCATTCTTATTTAGAAAGCTTAGTTTGGAGCTCTATTGGAAAACTCTAAGTGGCCAACTAAGCACCTGTCTCCGTTACAATACATGTATATATCAAATAATTACTAATAGACAAAAGGTTCCGCATTAATGAATCAAAAAGCAACATTAAAATCTCTGCTAAAGACAGGTGTAATGGCAGTCCAACAACATATTAAATTAACATGCTTCAAAATCAACAGACGATTAGACAAAACAGGAATTAGAACTTTTTCTAGTTAAAATTACCTTTTTATATACCCTTTCCATATAATATAAAGAAAGCAGCATTCGCAAACTCTAACAGCTTAAAAAACAATCAACGGAGCAATCAACTGCGAATGCCCTCAGCCGCCATCAGCCATGGTCAAAGTCATAAACCGCAACCAATATAAAACATGAAACAATATTTCGCAAAGCAATTAAAAGCTCTCATCGCGTTATCGGGCGATCTGAGCCCGCATCGGCCCGGCCGCGGCCGCTCAATTGGACCCAATGAGGGTCTCAGACGGTAATCACACACGAATCGTTACTAAGTATGATAAAATGTACTGTTCAACTCATTATACTTATATACACGCCAACTGAAAACATTTTTGATAGTATTTTTATGAATTTTTAATTGAACTTGAACAGTAATACGTTAAAATTTTCAGAAAAGATTTTCATATATTGTTCCTTATTTCATCTTGTAGTTGCGATGGACTGTCCATTTTTAGACTTCCATAGCAAATTATATACTTAATTGTTTGTTTCAAAGTCAAGCGTGGACCTGCCGTAATTTTAGTCACAAACAACTACATAGACTTTTCAATAAAATTAATAAGACCACACTAGTAACGTAACTCCAATTACCTTCAGTCTGCACTAGGTTTAATTTAACCTTCACAATGCCGTAATAAGTTATTAATGTCCACAGGGTATTGATCCCATCCCCCGTAACTCAATACTCGTTACCGAACAATACGCTCGCCAGGTGTTCAACCCTACAATGTGCGATGAGCGAATCTCTCTTTAATAACACGGGGGTAAATTTGACTTATGAAATTCTATATTAGTATAGGACTAAAATGAAAAGTACATGTTTTTTTTGTAATGCGTACTGGTTTTCTGCTTGTTTTTGTAACTGTACGTACGGGGTAAATTTGTGTTCACCTGGTATTTAAAATGGGGTAATTTATTCACGAAATCATTCAAATTTATTTATACACGTCAGGGTTTATGACAGAGCGCTCGTGTATAAATTGAAGAGATGTTTTTTGTTAAGCAATGTTTTACAAGAGGTATCTATACTTTTGTCTGTTATTTTTTAGACAGAGAGAGTAAAGATAGTGATCTATGTCGTTGCTCCGTCTAGTCAGCTCAATCATAATTTAGGAGCAGTCTTGGAGATCAAAGTCAGGCGCAAAATAAGTCGGTAACTTGTTTGATAAAAAGCGTTTTTACATCAACACATTAAGAACAAAATTTGACAAATGTTTTGTAAATTGGAACTTACAATTTATCCAGCAAAAGGAGTTTGTCCTTTTTAGTAGAGGAATATGCGCATAGGTATATATTTTTGTCTCTTGTTAAAACAGTGGTACACCTGAGGAATAAATCTATACTAATATATAAAGCTGTAGAGATTTTTTGTTTGTTTGTTTGAACGCGCTAATCTCAGGAACTACTGGTCCAAATTGAAAAATTCTTTTTGGGTTGAATAGACCATTCATCGAGGAAGGCTTTAGGCTATAAACCATCACTAAAAACCATCGCTGCGACTAATAGGAGCAAAGATACAATGGAAAATGTGAAAAAAAACAGGGCAGGTATAAATCATAACTTATATCTTCCCCCCACGGGGACGAAGTCGCGGGCAACAGCTAGTCCTACCTAAAACAAACAAAAAAGATTGTTAGCTTTGATTTTTGATATGATTTTATTTTAAATTGCTGTTTTCAATTTCTGTCTTTGAAATGCTTTGAGACAATTTCTTTAACGATGAAGTATGCATACTCTTATCACACAGCAAGTAGTTTTGTTATATTCGTAGCAATCCTCGGGGTACAACATACCCTGTCTAAAACCCTTTAATTACCGTTCACAAACCATAATCCACAAACATAATCCGTTGACCCTGTACAAGTCAAACAGACTCGAATTTATTAATCGGCGGGTCTGGCAGGCCCCGTGCAAACATTGTAGGGTTACGCTTAAGTAATTAACGTGGAGCCTGTTGTCATAACTTGCTATCGACACTCGATTGTTTTCAGCGTAATATGTTCCCTTAATTTTGGGGGTGCCGGGTTATGTTAGCAGTTCGTGTAAGTATGCAGAGATACAAGTAGCTACTGCTCTCGTCTATACTTTATTGATGAAAATTGATTCTAAACTATCATATAACTTTAAGTAACATCGCTCTTCTCAAAATTCTCGCTTCAAAACTATCATTAATTTAACTTAAGTATAAGAATTCGTTTATAAGTACAATGCATGCAGTTTTCAATGCATATCATAAAATCAGTAGCTTCAATAATCTTAAAATCAGGGATACCATGGATGTCGTTTTGTTGGATTTAATTATTTCAGGGGAAGCTTTATACGTTAAAGACCGTGCTGCGACAATTTTTTGAGCGTACGTAAAAAGCTTTGTCTTATATCACGCTACTTCTTAAGCAATGTAAATGTATCAAAATAATATTTTTATTCATTACGTATTATTATGTTTATATTTCAAGGATAACTTACTGTAATGAGCGTTTGTGGCTTTACTAAACCGGTTTATATATTGTAATCGGTTTAAAAACATGGAGTCGCGGCCAATAGCTAGTTTTCATAATAACTATGTATATTCGATACAGCACGTACCCTGTCCCTGTACATACTTACTAGTTCAAGAATTTTCATATTATTATAGAGCATTCAACTGCATACCTTATTCGAAAATTCCTTCGTTATTGCGATATTGATGGCATGACGTACATTCATCGCAATTTTCATGTCTTATACATGCTCGCATCTTGTGCACTATGATAAATTAAAAAATATTTTTGTTGAAAATTGGTATTCTATCGTAGTAGGTACCTAATTCAGTGCATTGCTCAATCCTTAAGATTCTGTATATGGCAAATGCCTTCGCCCAGCTGGGAAATGACCTATATCGTCCTGATTTTTATTCTTTACATAAATAGGTTTATTGTAAGACCGAAAAACCGCTAGACAAGAAAATTAAACAGAAGTGAAGGAAAATGCAACAAATACGTTTTTACGATTAACAAAATCATAGCTCAAAGCAAGATAAACTGAGTAGTTTCAATTAAATCCCTGCGATGTTTCGCTAACAAAGAGAAGCTCACCTCTAGATTAATTAAGAAAATCGATGCCTATATACCCGTAGATCGAGATTCAATGAATTAATAAAGTAAGGCTGTAACATTGTGCGGCAGACAATACCTCGCCCTCTAAATTAATACCGCGTTCAAATATTCTCAGCTGGCGCCGGCAGCTATAAGCTTGTGTGCTCTTGTTCACGAAATGCAGGTTCAAACTGCAGCGCTGAGTCTAAACTACGAGTGCGTATAGCTGCGCTTGGAATAGGTATCTTCTGCTAAACACCGTGCCATTCAACTTTCAAGGTGGTTCTGAAGTAAGATAATATGATTTCCTGAAAGAGATGTCCAAGACGTTTTCATGTATTTCGCAATAAACAAAAGTAAAGATACCAAGTAAAACATACTCGAATATGTAAGACTGAACCGTCAGACATCTTTAAATAACTGAATGACGCGTTTCCAAGTATATAAAGATTTTTAAGAACCGAAAATGAATCACTCTGGTCAAGTTTTCTCAGAAAAAGTTTTCTTCCAGTCTCAAAGAAAGGATCACGATATTCTTGTCCTACCTTACAATATAGGTCGCAGTATAAACAGTGTAACCAAACAATTCATAAGGACACGAGCACACGTGTCGTTACTTACCCGCGTAATAACTGCGAGCCCCTCGCGACATCTTTTATTCTGCGGCACACGGAGCTGCCTCGGTAAACCTATTACATTTTATTGTTATTAACTAGCTGAATATTTTAACAGAATATTATTATAAGGTACCATTGTAACATTGTGTGTTGATCTTGCAGTTATTCCCATTGATTCGATTTTTTTTTCGGGGTATGGAAAAATAATGACGTTGATCGTTCAATCATTACAATGTTTTATTAAATTTTCACAAATTGTCACGTTTTCATCCAGTATCCCAGGTACGTTGATCTACATAGCTCTCTAGTCTACACGTCTCTCCGCTTGTATGAAAGCCAAACAAAGGCAAAGCCGATCCTTAATCATGGATGCAGTAAAGTCACTCCTCTATGAACACACAAAATATGATCATGTAACATGTTTGCTGAGCGCGGGCCGGAGGGAGGGGGGGCAGGGGAGGTACAAGTTATTAGTTTCACCTGAGGGGCAAGATATTCAGTTTGTTTGCGCATCAAACAATGGATTGAGATTGGTATGAACCCTCCGGACGTATCTGTGTGGACCTCATGTAATTAAAACCTTGTCTGCTGAACGATCGTTTAATAATCGGATAAATTCAATGTGATGAATTACGAACTTTAAATATTATTAAGGATAACTCCAATAAGAAATGATAATTTAATAACTTTCATGCACTTCTAGAACTAGAAGAATATCTTGGTATCTAATAAACCCTGCTGTTATTTTAAGTGAAGTATAAGTTTTCTTTATTCTATTCGCCACCGCCGTATAAGCTCCCGTTAAATTATTTGACAGTTTTTTTTTCATACAGAGAATGACACATTTTCAATTAATCTGCCTATAGCGGTAGTCAGTGATAGTAAGCAGTCGCTAAAGCTTTCAAAATACTTATTCTAAACAAAAAAGAACTAAAGTTGTCGGGAGTGATTTTGTCCACATAATAGTATTACATTGATTCTACACCGAGCTGTAATAAACTCATAACTATACAAACATTAGGTAGAAAATATAATTATGGGGCATATTTTACCCGGTGGTGGGCAGTCCGGTCCGCGGGGAGGCGGCGCTCGCACCGCGAAGTGGCGCCGCTATTCTGTAACCAGCTTTAGTGTCACACTTAAAATAATCATGCCCATTCATAACATATTATTAATTTAAACGAAAAAATTCGAACGGCACGTAGTCGTAGCCTTTATAAAGTTTCGTAGCAAGAACAGTATTCGTAGCAAAGGAACATGTTTTATTTTTGCCAGTTCAAATA
>NW_020799746.1:0-29361 GCF_003590095.1 Trichoplusia ni
CGAGCTCATCAAGCAAGCTGATAATGGAAAACTCGAGGAAGTTAAAACTCCCAATGAACTTCAGAATAAGAAGAAGGTCACCTTCGTATTCCTAGAAGAACAAGAAGACGGATCCTTTAAGGTGAAGGTGTCAAAGCTAATGGCCAGCAAACTGAGGAAGGTCCCGAGGTTGAGAACATCCTCAAGAAAATTAAAAACGGTGAAATTCAGCTTCCAGGACAAACTAAGATATCTAACTCTATCTTTAGTTCAACCACAGCGGCTCCTATTACGGAAACAACGGACTACGTTGCGGAATCCTCCCACCATCCATCAAGTTACTCAACCTTCGTCAGCACCAACAACCACGGCTCTACCGGCCACACCATCCCCGCCACCCACACCACTCAGGCGCCCGTCTACCAGTCTTCCATCCAGTCTTCTCGAAACACAGCACAAACACAGACTCACTTCCCGTCTACCGTGACCGTGTCAAGCACTGAACGATACAACACGAAATCCAGTACACCAGCCTTTGACTTCTCATCCAGCAGAAACAGTATCAGCCAAACACCAAGAATCACATACCCTAGCTCAACGCTATCGCCCATCATCAACACCACTCCATACCGTTCCTCTGAGAAAGATCTAGTTGTGATTGGCTCGAGTACGCTTGCTCCTACTATAAGCGAGAGCACGGTGAACGTGCCAAGGCAGGCGCCCCCATCGGGCAACCCTGGTCTCGTGGACATTCTGAAAGAGAATGGCCTGTTCGCGACGGCGAAGTACTTGCGCCAGTCAGGTCTGGACTCGATCCTGAACGAGACAGGTCCGTACACCATCTTCGTCCCAACTGACAAGGCGTTTAGAACGCTGCTCGTACAGCTCGGCGGCCCCGACAAGGCTGAGGAAAAGTTCCGTGACAACCCTAGGCTGCTCAGTGGTGTGAGTAGATATTGCTTATCTTGTATGTGACTTGCTTGACAGGTAATGAAGAAGCGTGCAATTTTATTGTTGGTCACGCGACTTCTCACCGCTCTATCTGTAGGCGTAATTATAGTCAAGTGAGGCGTGTTATGAGAATTTCAACATTATGATTATACTTATTTGATTTAAGACTAGTACGTAGACTTTAAACAATAAAAACCCCGAAAAGCCTAATAACCAACATTGCTTTGAAGTAAGATGCAAAAACACTCAACTACAATGATCGTATCACATTAATATATTAGGGTTATCACTTATAAATTTCACCAATTCTCAGTTACTCCTGCACCACGTGATCCCCGGAGCCTTCGACATCGCCTCTCTGCAGGACGAGATGACGGGGGTCTCTCTCGCCGGCACGCAGCTCCGCGTCAACCAGTATGATATGCACGACGTCGAGTGGAACGAAGTCCGCGTCACCACCATCAACGGTGCCCGAGTGCTTGATGATAAAAAGGATATACATATACCACAGGTAAATCTTGGCTAGTCTAATAGAAAGTGTTCAAAGTGCAAGTGCAAGACGCCTGAAAATAGTCTGAACAGTACAGTACAGTTGCTCGAGAACATTGACAGGCGTTGTGTTTATAGACAAGCTTTTGCAATCCATTCAGTGTTTTTATTTTAGGAATACGAATCAGTCTGGCGCAATAAGAATTAGTGCAGAATATTAACCATAGCGACTATAGCCTCCATTTCCGTCGAACATGGAGAAAATTTTAGTACTTAAAATTTAAAAATTTATTGTTCTTAACTAATCAATATTCCTCAAAATAATGTGACTCCTCTTGTATCATCAGGGCATAGCACATGCAGTAGACCGCGTGATGTTCCCGCTGCCAGTCGGAGACTTGGTACAAACACTGCAGGCTGACAGGGACAGGAGGTTCACCACCTTCCTCAAGGCGATCCAGGCTAGCGGCTTCGAAGATACGCTGACAGGTCAGTGTAATATTCCTATTACTCTACAAATTTATTGTATATATTCGCAAACAGTATATTTCTCTATATTGTTAACTATTTTTTAATCTTACCATGAGTGTCTCTACATTCCCTTTACATTAGGGACATTTAAGAACTACTTTTATCTGAATAACGTTTGTGATTCAACAAAAAAGCTGCCTCACTTGTGGTACATTAGGTAGCCCACATAGCACGTTCGCACAATCCCTAGTAAAACTTAACATTTAACCCACACTCTATAATTCCAGAAAGCAAAACCTACACGGTATTCGCACCTACGGACGCCGCGTTCGCCCGCATGTCGCCGGCCGAGCTGTCCCGGCTGGGCGAGGCGGGCGGGCGCGCGCGCCTTCGTGGCGCGACACGTGTTGCCCGGCACGCTCTACAGTGCGGGCATGCGGTACTACCAGCTCAGGAACTCCATGGAGGACGCTAAACCCTTAACGCTGCAGAAGAATGCTGGTGAGTGGTTGTGTTGATGAGAATTGTTGCTTGAATTGGTCTGTTAAAGTGAATTTGTTTTTTTTTATAAAAATAACGAATATTTAGTTTAGCCACTATTGAGAAATATTTCTAAGTATTTGATGATACCATTATCGTTAATACTAATAATACTATTTTTGGGCAGAAGTAACCAACCGAATTGAAAGCTTTCCTTTCCTACACTTGTTTAGTTTACTTAAGGAATAAGTTATACAAAAATGTTGGCATTGTATGATACCATAATTTCATAACTTTTCAGGTCGCATCAAAGTGAACAACGCGCAAGTGATTACGCACAACATCCCCGCGACGAACGGCGTGATCCACGCAGTGGACGCGATACTGTAGGCTGCGCAGGCGCACCCCCCACCAATTAGCTTCAATGAAGCTTAGAGCCGCCCCGCGTCAGTCGACCGCCGACCGCGCTACAGCACGCAGGCAGCGTCAAATTAAATAATGTAATATTAAGACTGTAAATAACGTTAGACTAAGGTATAATTTATATATGCGTGTTAGATTCTTGTAAATAAAGATTTTAAATATATCTTTTATGTATTTTTATATATGACTTAAGTTTCTTTGAGGTCAATTACTAGATATTTTTGTTAGCGTATCGCATTGAATTACATTCTAATAGTCTAGTACTCAATTACGGACAAAGCAGTTTGGCGGTGTCGTTGAACATTAAAAACACTAGTATTGGCCCAAAAAAATATTTACTGAAAAATATTCCCAACCATACAAAAATCAAACGAACGAATCTCAAATTAAAATACTATATTAATGTAATATCACACACATACATACGCTAAAAATAAGTACACTTCGCAGGCCATTGGAGCTAGGCGAATGAAATAAGTGTTCAAGAAATCCAATAAATAATTTTGATGACAGGAAAATATGGCGACAGTCTCATTAGCGAGAATAGACTTAACAATACAATTATGAGTTAAAAAAAACATAAATTTAAAGTCAAAGTTTCCCAAAAAACAATCCATTATTTTTTATAACTGATCTATCTCTCTAGTTAGACCAAGTGTAAGTTTGACTGATTTCCTAATACTTTCCCAAAATCTTACATCTTTTCTGAATGCTCTTATTTCGCATGTATGTCAATTTCATCCGCACTTTCCTCAGCCAAGTGACAATGTTACAATCGTTACTTCCGATCGAATCACTCAATTGCTTGGGAATGACAATCTTTTTCAAACAGCCATGTGACTTTAACTTGCCATTACCATACATTTGAGGTATCGATCACCATTAACGCTAGTACATTGCCACTTCATTCGGACAGATCTCACTGGTAATTGAACTTTGCTAACATCATTTTTAACTTCGCAATCTCATCCTCTTTCGCCGCTAGCTCCTCTTTCAAAGATTTTATAGTTTCATCTTATTTTCAGTCAAGTTATTAAGTGCTTCCAACAGTTGGGCAGTGTCGAGTCTCTTGGCTGGTCGTCGTTGGACTAGTTTGCCTATGATATGAGCTATTTTAGGGGTAGTTGGCAGTCAAGTGAGCTGGAATCTGACCTTTGCGAAGGTCGGAGATAGTCTTCACACGCTCCATGTCGGTGCTGAGGGCTCCACGAGTTCTAAGAGTATGATGCCCAGGCTATACATGTCGCTCTGGAATGAGAAATGTTATTGGTGTTATTATTCCATTTAAATCATTTATACTATAACCGTTAAAATTCATACTGTGTCTAATATTGATTTTATCATTACATTTACTAATAGGATTTTAGTAATTACTTTAAACAAGAACTTGTAAGGCTTACAGATTTGTGACTATTAGGCATACCAAACTGGAGTTCCAGAAAAATATAATACGTACCTTGGGATTACACTGTCCATCCAACTGTTCTGGTGCAGCGTACAAATGGGTTCCCAAAGCTAGACCACTGTGCGACTGTTGCAGAGGACACGCCAGCCCGAAGTCCCCTAGCTGGACTGACAGGCCCCCTTCGTTCTGTGCCACGAACACATTACTGGGCTTGATATCATGGTGTATGATCCTCTCGAGTGTATGTAATGCAGCCCCTTCACCAACTGTGTGAATAAGTCTATGAGGACGTCGATATGAGTCCAAGCGACAGGATACGGCAGATCTGGAGAGTCTAAGTTTGCAGAGTCCGCAGAGTCACTGTGGTGGAGAGTCATATCCTCAGAGCCTTTTCTGGACATGGTCATGTGCTGGTTCCTGTCATCAAGCCACTGCTTCAACGTCTGCTGGCAGTAAGTCATCTGTATGTATAAGGTCGCCCATTTCAAGTTCACTCGGGAACAGTTCTCGAACTCGCTTCAGCTAATAGATTGCAGACTGCATTCTCATCCTGCTGTGTGGGCGTGTCGTCCTCAGAATCTGATTCGTCTAAATCCTCTTTAGAACTCGCGAAGCTGTTTGAGTTCCTGAACGATATCACGAAGTCAGACATGCTCTTGTGTTTCGTCAGTTCTTTGGAATTGTGAGTTTTGAACGACGTCAGTATATTCGGCTGAGCTGACGATATAAGATTCGAGTTGAGAGAGTATTCTCGCTGTCTGTGTCCATTTTGTACTTGCGTTTCTTTTTCACTGTAGACTCAATCATAGGTTCAAGCCAGGCGGCTTTGTAGTTAACTATATTAGGATGGTTGAGGCTTGCGATAGTTTTGACTTCTGCCAAATGTGTCATGATCGAGTTAACATCTGAGGACTTGATGAACACTTTCTTAACAGCATATTCGACGCCGTCTAATCTGTGCCTAGCTTTGAAGACGCTACCAAAACCGCCGCCAGCTATGAAAAACAGCTCTTCGAATTCACGATGGTATCGGGACCACTCGAGGCCTGATGGTTGGACAATGGGCCAAGTGGCTGGAGAGTTATTGGTATTTCGGAACCACTGGCGACTGCTACAAGTTGGTACAAAGCCCTCTGGTACTGACTCCTCATGGCTTCGAACTCTCCATCGCGTAGGAGTCGTCGATGAGGTTCATTGCTGTGCAGCTTCTCGCAGATGGTGTTGTAGAGCTGGTTGGCCCTGAGGTTGTCTTTCTCGAGGAGCGAACATAGTTGCTTGACGAGGGACTGCACGAGCAGGCTGATGGGGGTCGTGGTGGTGGAGTTGATGAGGTCGATCTGCTGGATGCTCTGGTGGAACACGGAGTCATGGTGACTGGTGCGGTTTATACCTGGAAATACAGAAACAATCTAGTAAATATTTGTTCTCTAATAACATTCAATAGTTTTTTGTGGGATTCTTAGAATTACTGCATAATCTGTAGTATTCTTAATCTTGTATCTATGGATAGTCTATAAAATAATTAAATCTTATCATTAAATCTTAAATATAAACATAAACTAAACCCTATGAATTTTTAAATAACTTAAGACTTGATTTGATTTCAAACCTAAATTGCGTGTTGTCAGCGATTAACCAATAAAATAGAACCACATCTTTTTCTAGGTATTCGCAAGTACAATGACTAATCCTAAACGTCCTTGATAAACTGCAACCGTATTGATAAGAACCATGTAGGTACTGCGTAAAGAAACAACCACGATATTAACCATATGTTTTATATCAGTACTGTTAATACAGGCAGCGAAAACAAACAATGTAATTAATGAAGTACGTCACAAAAATCAATGTTATCGGAATTACAAAATGGATGGCCGATATCTATCAAGGTAGCGGCAGCATGTGGGCTCGTATTCATACTATAGATACGTATACATCGCAATACCGAATGTATTGATTTTATGGCTACAATGCTCTTGTTATACACGTAGAACATGCAATATGACTATTCACAACGTATCTTTCTTTTTACGGTATTTTTAAAGGCTGTTAGGTTAAGTTTCTTCTCCATAAGAGTGACACTTTGGAACCGCGCAACAAGAGCCATCACCTTAACGTTTTGAAAGTGCCTGGAAAACGGCCTACTTGAAATAAAACCAATAAAACCTTTTGATTTTTGATTTCCTCTGATTTGGAATTCAATTTAGAGAGATCATTACCAATTGACATTTTCAACAGTGCAAATGGCGCAGCGAGACAAAGATACTGATTCATCCAACCGTGTATCTATTATACCATGTAGAGTAGTGTACGATGTTTACTTTATACTGCGACAGACCAGGTAAGAGTGTAAAATATTTAAAAAATATTACTGTTACATATTAAATTGAATAACAAAAAACTAAATCTGACTGATAAAAGCATTATGTAAATAAATGTAAACTTTACAAATCCCATACATTACATGCGCCTTCTTAACTATCTAACATAGAGATATGGAATATAGATCTGAGCGATACAGAAATTTATGTAAATAAATAAAAAAACTTTACTAATCTTATTCATTCAATCTCTCAGATACATCTTCGTTACTAAATAAAAATAAACAAGGATTCGAATTTTCCAGAATTCATTTGCGTATATTTAATCCTTACTGAGTGCATTTCAATAGGGAAGGGCCCCACCGAAGCGTGGCACACCGTCCCACCAATCAGATACAAATAAAAGTAAACCTTACTCTATTACGATAAGGTTTATTTTTTATTGTACGCTGCAACATGCAACAATATCCCTGTGGATCGTTACAAAACGTGAACCCGACGTTTAAAGGTCGCAGAATATTCTGGAATATGTTTCGCGGTCACGGGGTGTGGTCGCCACTAGCTGTACTAGAAACATAATTGAATGAAAACCGCAAAAGATAGGAAGATGTTTTACTTCAAACTCATGGCTTCATTAATATACTTAGTGACAAGTGATCATTATGTTAATTTTTTAATTTTAAAATGTGACAATGACCTTTGGAGTTTTGTTGACTCGGTTGGATTTTGAACTATATTAAAAAGCACTGAGGAGTTGAACCCGCGTCGCATATGCACAATTAACACTAACTAATCAGAATTAAAACAAGCATTTATGGATTGAAAACGAAATACACGTCACGTAGTATTAATCAGTGAAAATTATTTAATATTCTTTACGTATGCAAGTCAGTGTATAAACTAGTATTTATCTTCAGAGCCTACAAAAGGCTCCCCTTCTTTTGGAGATTAATAAAACTGGGGGGTTGGGGGTGGCGTAATTTACCTCACTAAAGCCGGGTAGGCTTTTGATCATCATCACAACAAAGTAAGGGTTTCTGTTAAATGCCAAGAAACCCACTGCTCAACACTCGATAAAAGCACTTCTTCAGCTGACTACAGTTCTTCCATGAAAATAGATACCTACAGCAGCAATGGACTAGGGCCCCAATTCCGCTATTTACAATAAAACATAAATAATAAATAAATAAATAAATGCGGACAACATCACATACATTGTTCTGAACCCAAAGTAAGTTGCTAAAGCACTTGTGTTATGGAATTCAGATACAACGAAGGTACCACAAACACCCAGACCCGAGACAATGTAGAAATGTGATTTTTTTTACATTGACCCGACCGGGGATCGAACCCGGGACCTCAGAGCTAGCTACACCTTGAAACCGGTGCGTACGCCACTCGACCACGAAAGTCGTCAAAATTATTGAAAATGCAATAACGGGAGGAACACTCACAATCAATACATTTCCAATTATTGTGTTGGCAAAATGCTTAGGAGAATACGAATTGCGTCAAATTTGATCCAATGTCCACTTATTTATCAGCCCTGGTCTCTCATGAGCCTCGATACCAACAAAATCAATCGACCTGTTCTACTGCTTTGTCTAAGGTTGTTGAATAAGTTGCAGAGTCCCTAACAACCTCTCAAAGTTAACAGTACCTAGCCATATTCCTGTTTATTGTCATATTTGTGTGTCATGGCGTTTAGTGGGATCTAATATACTAAAGAATCGAGATGGCGCGCTGCCAAGGTTTAACTACTATTATAACTATTATAACTGGTAAGAATTAACACAATTATTATAGAACGGAACACTGAAATCTAATTTAAGCTTGTATTGTCTTTGGCTTTTGGGATTATAGATCTTTTGTAGCGATTTTTCTAAACTCTTATTCAATGCAAAGCGTGGTCATACATATTGTACTTAGAAAACTTGACCAAGATATCCTCTTAACGTGGTTAATAGGAGCTAACATAGAAAATTATATTAGGAGTTAGTCAAGGTATTTTTTTAAAGCAAGTAAGGAAGATAATTTGTATTCCTATCAAATTCTTTGTTACACTATTTAGAAAACAAAACGTCTGACAGGAAAAAATGGCTTAAAAATGTACAAAAATGAAACAACTAATGATACACATAATATTTATTGTAAGTTTCGAAAACATACATTGCCTTTGAAGGCTGGGTATACATTTATAATAATTACGAAATGGGTGCAAGAAAGCGACCCCGAGTAAAACTACCTTTTACGTCCCATACCACTGACCAGTGGTCAAGCCTTTTCAAATCCTCACCCAGTGCGCCAGCCACTGCCCTTTAATATAAATTGCTTTAGCTTCGGAAATACAGTAAAGTACGCGGTTTAGAACAACGTCACTCTTTAAAAGGCGGTGGTTGACATACTATACCATAACCTTATCACTTGCTAACACAGAGTATTTTTTTTCTACAACATTTATAATGCTTAAAGAAGTAATCACGTTTATTAATGAATTAATTTTGATGAATATGATGAACATTTAATACCTATTCTAATGTTTATTTTTTCATATATGATTAGGCCTACACATTGTATATGCTTAAGAAACAAGTATTACAATAGATTTGACACTTGTAAGTCTACTTTAAGATGAGTATATTGTATATTTTTTAAGAATAAATTAATCATACTTTTCATGTTTGTAGATTCACAGGAAATATACAGTAATAATGCCAGACAATAGGACAAAAATAGTTATAAAATCAAATCTACATAAATCCTCAATTTTGTCACAAATGTTATACTTATAAAAATAAAGAACATTTAGATATGAGCAGGGCTATGCCTTGAAATAGATTGAAAAGAGCATTGTGAACTGCTACCATCTTTTTTAGGAGTTACAAAATTTAATTATAAGATATTATGACACCGATAATTTTGAATGCATGTCTTAATATATGTTGCGTAACAATAAGAGCAACACCTGCAATCTCGGGCAAAAACAGACTTTAATCTCTTATACCTGTAAACGGAGCCAAAGTGAATGATATGAGCTCTTTTAGCAAAACTTATCACATGCAAGACTTTGCCCAGTTTCGCATCAGTCACAACAATCCTCCTTAAAGAGACTGCAGGAAAGGTGTAGTACCTTAGTCTGACTCTACTGCATCTCGCAACTTCAGCATATACGCCTTCATTCTTTGAGGCCTTTCCTTATAAGCCAATGCTTTTGCTTTTGCCGGTACTGTGGCAAACTTCAAACGAAGAGCCATGCCCACCACGTGAGGGCACATGTAATTCTTGAAAAATTTTGGGCAGTTGCACTTGCCATACTGCCAATGCGATTTAATCACCGGCATAACTACGTGCCAGTTGCTCATGTACTGGTTCTTGAATTCTTTTAAATTTGTCGGTGGATAAGTAAACCTCTTACAAGAGTTTCTGTCGCCTACCGGTACTTGGTAGTAGAGGTAGCGATCATTTTGCCTCACCATCACCAATTCCTTCGGGTGTCTAGACCAACAGAACGAGTTTGCCCAAAGCGCAAGATCAATAGTGGTTTCCGTAACAAATACAAAATTCTTATCTCGTGAATATCTCGTCGACCACTCGTTAACAAGTTTTGATGATGTTAACAGGAAGTTAACTAAATTTTGATCATCGTTTATTACTTTTTTCGCCCGTAATTCTCTAATATATTGATTAAAGGTTGAATTTGTCGGAGGAGTGCCGGGCACAGCACCCAAATACCAATTCCGATTCTTCAATATCCATTCCTCATTCAAGTAGTCAATGAAGTCAGTATATTCTTGGTATTTCTTCATGAAAAAGTACATGCCGGCATTGAATGCTCCTTTTCTGGTTATTGTATGTAGCATTTCTAAATCCGCGAACATCTCTTTTTGAGTTGGTTTATCCACAACCAATTTGGCATGAGATTTTATAACTTTTCTAGCAAAGCCCCAGCAGATGCGAATCTTGCCACTAGTGAACGTCTCTTGGAATGCTCTTTGAATACTATCGGATGCATCGTTAACCAAGAATTTAGGATTAAACCTTTTCCTGAAGTAATATGGAATTTTTTGTCTTAGACATCCGAAAATCAATTTGTAATCTTCTTTCGTCTCATATTCATTCGAAGTGACGAATAGGCAAATAGGATGAAATTGTTTGTCCCTATCTGAGGTGCCAACAACAACGACAGGGAAACCCTGCCATGTTAATCTATAATGAGCGCTCGCGTGTATAATATTCGCTGAAGCAGCAAAATTCAACAAATACTTTGTCGATAATACCATTCGGAAAAACAGTGGCAGCCCGAGTGGATTCAATTCATAGTCAATCACGAAGGGTTCGTGGTTATCGTCTGGAATCCTCGAATATCTTATGAGAAACATTCTCAAATCCTCCGGGTCGAAGCACTGGCGTTTAATTTTCTTCTTATTTATGTAGGATATGTAATCAACCACTTCATCCTCAGAGGGCGTCACGATGTTCTCCATCTCCGAAAGGGCTGAAACGATCACACTTGGTTCCAGCATGTCCATCTTCAAACATTTTTTTATTTCTTTTAACACGCGCTTATCGAAATCTTCGGAGACCTTTCGGTTTTTATGGTCATGCTGCGTTTCAGTTCTGTACATGGACACGAGCGTGGTTTCGTACTCGACCAGTACATACCTCTTACAGGGACAGTTTCCCTGGGTGCATTTAAAGTACATTTTGTCATCTTCCCAATCATACGTATGGTCTTCGTCCCACGTATCTTCTTTACGTATATTATCCAGGGCTAGTTCGAGGGTGTCGTATCTGCTCAGGAGTACCCAGTTGTACCGAGGGAACTTAGCTGGTATTTGCAGCTCTTGAGCGTGGCTGTAGTAATGATACACCGTTGGGGGCTCACAGTCACTATTGGAATCTGAACTTTCTACTTGTTCCTCTAATATTTGCGCCATTTTCACTCGTTTTTTTGATACAATATGCTCATTAATTTTACTTCGAGATTTAACACAGCAACTATGCAAGCGAGATTGCAATGGACGACTAACACGCAAAATTGCACTAGGGATGATTGGCATTTATCGATACTACGTTAAATTGATGAGGACAAACTTCGATATACAAAAAAAAGGAACTCGGCTTGAGGAATGAGCTTTTACTTTTAAACATAATATTAATATATTTCGCCTATTTGCTAGTCGGTTATTCGTTAAAAAAAAACCAATGACAATGCAATGACACCCTCCGTGCTGGTAACAAAATATTTAAAAATGAAAATAAAACTTTCATGTAGTCTGTTTTGTGTAAATTTTCCCTAAAATTCCATCATGTCTAATGTCACCTGAGGTTTAGGAATATAAAATTCGACACTGATATACATTAAAACTAGGCTCAGCTCATAAAATAAGTAACAAGTCGCGCAGTAGCATAGATGATCCTTATATCTATTCAGAATAATTTCTGACAGTATTTGCGAATGTTAGATATTTAATTGTAACAATTATTTCTAAGGTCCAAACATAAATAATGTGACGAAATAAATATGAACGAGCATGGATTAGGTAGATGAACAGTCGCAATGTCGAACTAACGACGGCTGCCAGGCACAATAAAAATAAGAACCGCAATAAAATACATCAAAAATACTACTTCACCTTATTTACCTACAAATTACTTAAATTACAGAACACACATCTAAATATGATTAAATTTATTTTTTATCGATATCGACACGCGTCGGCATCTCCCATCCCTAAACAGGAACCCTCGGATTTAACGCATGCGCAAAGGACCCGCGTCCGGGGGCGAGCTTCAATCAGCTCTATTGATCCCGACGGCGCAGATGCACTGTAGCTAGCTATCAACAGTGCTCTATAGTATGTAGGTGTACAGGTAATTTGTCCATCTCGAATATTCTCGAATAAGTGCAGTTGCCACGTAACCAGAATATTGATTACCCCGCTCGTGAGAGCAAGAGGTGGATATATACCTACCTTCCTCGGTCACGTTTACGTGGTATTATTCTATAATTTACAAGTGGTGTTTCATAATCACTACATAAAGTATTATCACATATCGTGAATTTCATGGGTACTTTATAGTTGTTATGCTGAAAGATGAACTTAATGGCTATTTAATGCGATTTAAAATTATATCGTCATTTGAACTTGCGTAGGTTATTGACGGTACTTCAGATGGAATTAGGTATAAAAAAATAAATATCAATGTTTACATATGAAGGACTTTCATATGACGTTAATTAAATAGAGCATTGTTAAAATAGGTACATATTAGGTGCTTGTACAGCAATTATCTTAAAACCGCAATATTGTTGTTCAAACCAACAAATGACTCTGGACCGCATTATATTTACCAATTAAGCTTATTATTTAGCTAAGTAGTACTAAGTACCCTATTGCATGCCTATGTAGGTAAATTGTGCAGAGCTGTAAGCTTATATTATGACCTTTTAATGTAACCACAATTTGTGCAATAAAGATTTATCATTATTATTTCCTTTATGCCATTTAAATACATTTTTAAATATACATATAAAAAAACAACATATATATAAAAAATAGTATCCAACCGGCAACGGGAACAGGGCCCAAGCTGCCGGTGGTCAGGGCTCCAGAGAGAGGAACCTCCTCACGATGCGCGCCTTGTCTAGAAGTACCGCTTTCTAAATCAAACCGTTGACCCAGACGACCAACGAGAGCCTCCGAAAATGTTGATCGAGGCTCTTGGCTCTTGGCCATTGGCACTTACGACTATCGGGACAATGATTGCCGAGTTCACCTCCCACAATTCGACAACCTCGTGAGCTAAATCAAAATATTTCAATTGTTTTTCTTTTTCTGCTTTCACGAGGTTCTCGTCATGGGTGATGGTGACATCAACAATCATTGTCCGACGCTTTGATCGATCGATCACCACAATATCAGGCTTATTGGCAGCAATAGTCCTGTCAGTGATTATTATTATTAATTGAAATGCACTCTAATTAAAAAATACACGCAACTGTACCTTCCCTATGCAACGTACGGCAATATGTCGGTCTATTTTGCGCCGTAAGATTGTATGCGCTTGGTACTTCGATAAACAATTCGCAAATTAAAAAAAACAACACAGTTGAATGAACCGGTTGACATTATACGGTATCTTCTAAACAAGATTATCCTACTACTATTATAAAGACGAAAGTTTGTAAGTATTTATGTATGGATGTTTCTTACTCTTTCACGTAAAAACTACTGAATGGATTTCAATGAAACTTTACCACAATATAGCTTATACATCGAAATAACACATAGGCTACAATTTTTGAGGTTTCTAATGTGAGGTCGTAAAAAAACTCATTTTTTGCGCTTACATCGCAAACGCTGACTGAATCCTACAAGATAGATCAAAACAATGTACTACAGTATTGTACAACTTAAAAAGGTCTACAAAAAAGTCCGTGATGGTATATGTTTATCTCTTAGTTGTCCTCAATGGACTCCTAAACCACTTAACCGATTTTAATAAAATTCGCACAACATGTGCAGTTCGATCCAACTTGAGAGATAGGATAGGTTAAATCTCAAGTTATAGTCGCAATTTCTTCTAACCACGCGGACGAAGTCGCGGGCAACAGCTAGTAGTATAATAATATGATGAATCACAAGAATAAAAATACTTGTATAGGGTACACGTACAGACTGATGCAATATCCTTTAAACTTCGCCTAACCATTCGCGAGATTAGGAATTCGTCATCGTAACGAATTTTAATTCGTAAATGCATCCCAAACACGATCTTTCAGACTGTTTTAGGGCTAGAAACTAGAGATCAATTAGATAATTAGACTTTTCAAGGCTATCCTTTCTATTACTTATGGAAAATGGAAGGTTATTCACGAAGCATCGGCAAACCAAGGTTAACGGTGTTGGGTCGATTTGTCGAAGCTTTTAAACGAAAAGCTGTGGTTGTAAAAGCACTGTTAGTTATTTTTTCGCAATAGTGGCGCTTTGAGTGCGCCATATTTAACGTAAAAAAGCAAAAAACGATTAACAATGCATCTTTCACTGAAAATCTGAAAGTTGTTATCACTAATCCTATAATCGAAAAGTTTTTCTCAATATATTATGTGCATCCTGCACTGCAAATCCGAAAATTGCTATCTTCTAATTTTATAAAACAATTTGCTTCTCCATAACTATGTTTTAATTAGTTGCCATTAAGTTGGAAACTTGACTCTGGACATTTACAAGCATTTTACTTCACTACAAAGTTTTTACATACTTAGTTGGGAGGACCATAAACAAGTGGTGGCACTGGTAAATATACACCGTGATTTTTTAGTTGTCTTACAAAAGCAGCCCAGTTCATGTATCCAATGACTAGAACACGTTCATGATAAAAAAATAGGTATTTATGAGATTTGAATAAATTTAAATGCAATTTTTTATTCAATATTATAATGCAATTCGTAGTTTTTTAGAAACACAATGGTAAGGGGCGCGGGCGGCGGCAATTTTATCATTTTTAAGAGTATATTTCAGATTTCTCTCGTTTAATTTTCTTCGTACTTATTATCTTAGTTGATGATAAAAAAATAATAATCGCGCCTAGGGGTATTTTACGTCGGATACATGAACTGGGCTGCTTTTGTAAGACGACTGAAAAATCACCATGTATAATGACAAATATGATAAAAAAAAACAGTTTTAAGAGAATTTGACTGGCTTGTTGGTCTAGTGGTGACCTGACTGCAATACCAGTCATGGGTTTGATTCCCACATAGGCCAAATGTTTGTGTGATGAACATAAGTTGTGGTTAAGAAATATTTTTATTAAATATATGTCTATCAGTTGTCTAGTACTCATAGCACAAGCTTTGCTTATTTTGAGACTAGATGGCGCCATCTAGTGTGATAGTTGTGGAATAAAACTTATTATCTAACTTATTATTTATCTATATAACTTTTTGAACAATGATTATAATAGTTACAAATATTAAGTTTTGTAACGCCCTGCCCAACCGTCGTTTCTATGTTAACATAGCGCGTACGCGGGAATTCTTTCCTTCCTCCCGCTCCCGTCCCGCTCCCGCCCCGCGCAGGACGACGCGCGATGTCGCTCGCCGCTCGCGTGATCGACAGTTCGCTCCCGCCAACCGCCGCAGCGCGCACGAAATCGTTGCGCTCGCGACCGTTACTAGTTATTAAGAATATTTACTGTGTATGAACATTGTGTGCCTGAATAGACTATTTTTAACTCTAATCTTGGTTTTACTTCAATTTGCGGAACCCAGAACTCAAACGAATGTTATAAGTGGCGCCCAACGTGGGGCCGCGAACCAGTTTAAACCAGTTTGTGCTTGTCGACCGGTAACGATTTTTCGGTGTTAAGTTCCTGTGTTCCTGTTCTCTGGTACCTACGTTAAGAGTGAAGATGCCTCCACGTAAAGTACGAACTGACCCAGGTGACCTTGACGCGCAGGCCAGCTCGGATGAAGAACCTGGAAGATCTTCGTCAGTGCTCATGTCTGGGGACCAGCTGACTTCATTTCTGAC
Organism: Trichoplusia ni; assembly: GCF_003590095.1. NCBI lineage: Eukaryota > Metazoa > Arthropoda > Insecta > Lepidoptera > Noctuidae > Trichoplusia > Trichoplusia ni. Next base: position 16,059 of record NW_020799746.1, read on the forward strand.
CGCCTTCGCGAACACTCAGGCGGAAGCAAATCGGCAGCTCGTCGAATCCCTCATGGCATCGCACGCGGCGCGTGGTTATACCGCGACGCCCTCACCGACACCGTCGTCGTCAACTAGTAAATCAGGCAACATGTCCAAGTGTACGGCACGTTTTGATGGTCAAAACGAGACCCTGAAATGGTAGAAGCCTTCATTGACTCCGTCGAAATGTTATAAGGAGTGTGCATTGGTTACCGATGACCTTGCGCTTCGTGGTCTCCCGATGCTGCTACACGGCGAGGCTGCAGTATGGTGGAGAGGGATCCGGACGGAGGTGTCCTCGTGGTCCGAAGCCGTCAAACGACTACGTAGTATGTACGGTACTCCGTGTCCTGCTCATAAGCTGTATCGAAAGATATTCGCAAACGAACAAAATGAAGAACTCGCGGACTCCTTCATTGTACGTTTACGAGGTATGATCACTAAGTTACCTTACGTATTACCCGAAGAAGCTAAGTTAGATATTATATACGGATTATTACATAAACGTATTCGAAAGCGATTACCCCGGGACACGGTTAACACTATTGAGTCGCTAATCGACAAAGCCCGAGATATAGAAGAATCTATCACGGAACATTCCAACGCAAGTACTTCCTCGCAGTCGGCGCCAACGGAGACGACGCAGCCGCCCGCGCGCTGCGCGCAGGCCGGCCCGCGGCCGCCGCGCGCTGCTGCTCCGTGCATCAATTCGGCGGGAAACGGTGCAATGACCCCGACGCTCAGTGGTGCGTTAGCGCAGCAGTCGATCTCGCGTTCGCAGGTTCGATCCGTACGTAATATGTGCAACGAATTGCAAAGTGCCGATAATAATAATACCGCGAGTGTATCAAAGTTGTTTTGTGTGTATTGTAAAGGTCGAGGTCATACGCGTGAATCGTGTCCAAAGAAAGACTCTAAAGTATCGTCTAGTAATAATAAATCTAGCCTTATTTGTTATGGTTGTGGTGAAAAAGGGTTGTTCGAGCAAAACTGTCCTACTTGTAAAAGTAATGTATCGAGTTTGAGTTGTAATGTTATTAATTCAAATGAACCACAACTTCAACATAATGTATTTTATTCACTTACCACGGCAGAAGACTGTATTAATGTAAATACAAGCACGAATAGTATCATTATGCAAGACCGACCTATATTAAATATTGAGATATTAGGTTATAGTGGTTCAGCGCTTATAGATACTGCCGCCGGCGTAGTATCGCGGGTTCAACCCTATATAGACTACTTCTACGTTTAGGTGTCAAATTTAAGTCTCAGATGATGTCGATTAGACTTGCGGATGGTAGTATTCGTACGAATATCGTATTGTTAGCATGTGTTAATGTAAGTTGTATGTCTCTGTGTATTCCCATTGAGTTTGTGGTTTTTCCCGATGCCTCAAATAACGAAACGCTATTAGGGATAGATTACATTACAAAGTCTAAGTTGGTGTTGAATTTTTCCTCTATGACATGGTATACAGCTGATCGGCCTCAGGTCATTCACCCCCTACTGACGGAGAGTTCTCGCGAGGCGGTGGTGGAGTGTGCTTCTCTCAGCCTACTGAGGGGAGATGAGGGCACTCTGTTGACTGAGGAGGAGCGTGGTGGCTTGGAGAATTTACTTGGTGAGTATTCCGATATTTTTGATAAAAACGGGGAACCGACGCCATTTGCCGAACATCATATTGATACGGGCGATCATCCTCCTATTGCCGTGCCACCGTACCGTGTTACGCCAGCGAAGAAGGAGTTAATTCGCATGGAACTAGATAAAATGTTAGAAGATGGAATTATTGAAGAGTGCGAGTCTGCATGGTCTGCACCGATTGTTTTGGTGCCTAAGTCCAATGGTGGGTACAGGTTTTGTGTTGATTATAGACGCCTCAACGCTGTTACGAAAACAGATGCGTATCCTATGCCGCGTATTGAAGAGTTGCTCCAGTCTACTAAGAAAGGTTGCGTGATGAGTTCCTGTGACCTTCGGAGTGGCTATTGGCAATGCAGAGTAAAGGATCAGGATAAAACCGCGTTTGTCACGCCGTTTGGTACGTATCGGTTCTTACGAATGCCTTTTGGTCTGAAGAACGCGCCGGCTACGTTCCAGAGGCTTATAGATCGCTTCCGTTCAGGATCATCACTCAAAGATGTCATCGTACTGACGTACCTTGATGATATATTGGTGATATCTGACTCATATGCTCGTCATTTGCTAGATCTCCGTGCGGTATTTGACCGTCTCCGCTTATTTAAGCTCCGTGCGAATCGGGACAAGTGTGTCTTCGCCAGAGAGAAGGTTAAGTACCTCGGTCACGTGATCTCACCTGAAGGTATATCCCCGGATGAGGAGAAGGTGCTTGCTGTGGTAGGTATGAAAGAGCCTATTTGCCTTCAACAGCTGCGCACCTTCCTCCAGACGTGTTCGTGGTTTCGTAAGTTCATACCAGACTTCGCGAAAGTGGCCGAACCACTTACTCGATTAACTAAGAAGTCTCAGGCGTGGGTATGGAGTACGGAGCAAGGTAAAGCTTTTGAAACTCTTAAGAAACTTCTGACCACAGCACCCATTCTTGTACAAGCGGACTATACGAAACCATTCGTATTGCGGACTGACGCTAGTAATTACGCACTAGGCGCAGCCTTACTCCAGGGGGAGTCACCAAATCAAGAACATCCAATTGAATATGCCAGCCGTCTGCTCACTCCAGCCGAGCAGAATTATTCCACCACGGAGAGGGAGGCTCTCGCAGTGGTGTGGGCAGTGGAACGTTTCCGAGGTTACATCGATGGTCACCAGATCAACGTGATGACAGATCACCAGCCCCTAAAATGGCTTTTTACCCTCAAGTCTCCAAGTGGCAGATTAGTACGTTGGGCCCTGAAGTTGCAATCGTTCGACCTGCGTATCGAGTATACCCCAGGTAAGGTTAACGTTCTTGCCGATACGCTCAGCCGCCCCGTGACAGACGATGGTCCTGCAACCGAATCGGCTGTCTGTCCTGTTGTTGTTGACGTACCGCGCTGGAATGCATCTTCCACCCGTGATGCGCAGTTAGCTGATCCGGAAGTTGCGAAGATCATCCATGACCTCGAAGGTAATGATGAACTTAACATAAATCGTTGGTCTGAGAGAGGCTATCTCCTGAATCAAGGTGTCCTGTATCGGTATGTCCCTGATACTGATTCCGAGGAGCCTCAACTCGTCGTACCGGAGAGCCTGCGGAATCAAGTCATGTTCGAATGCCATGACTCGCCTACCGCCGCTCATGGTGGGATTGATAGAACAATACATCGTATCTCGCAAAGATTCTATTTTCCTGGTATGAGATGTTTTGTAACCAAGTACTTGAAGACTTGCATCGAGTGTCAACGCTACAAGCCATCAACTCTCAAACCAGCCGGCTTGCTTCAAACTCCTGTCCCGTCTCAAAGGTTTGAAACTATCGCAGTTGATCTTTTTGGTCCGTTGCCTAAAGGACTCCAAGGTGAGAGATGGATCCTCATCGTGGAGGACACCACTAGCAAGTGGGTGGAAGTCTTCGCTCTCATCGAAGCTACAGCAGAGACGTGTGCTAAAACTTTGGTCAATGAGGTATTTATGAGACCGAATCTCATAAATACCTCATTGACCAAAGTCCTTCCTAGGCGGATGATTTCTGATAACGGAGTGCAATTCGTTGCAGACGTTATGCAAAAAGCGATGTATGTTCTAGGTGTGAAACAAAGCCTGGTGCCCTTATATCACCCACAGGCGAATCCAGTCGAGCGAAAGAACAGGGACCTAAAGGCTCAGCTCGCCATCTTAGTGGAAGGTCGCCATCAGACTTGGTTTTCTTTTAATAGTTCAGTGACTACATCCACGGATCGTACCCCAGCTTACTTGACGTTCGGTCGTGAGCTGCGGTCACCTTAACTGCTCAGGCAGATCTCCGAGTAGTGGTGGAATCGGAGAATTTTGTTCCCCAAATTACGCCTTATCTGCTGAAACTCGCAGATACCGTCTCGACGGCCAAAGAGACTCTGGAACGGCAGCAAGATGTCCGTAAGTCATATGCCGATAAGTGTCGGTCGTCAGCTCATGATTATCAGGAAGGAGACTTAGTCCTAATGCGAACCCATACTCTCAGTAACGCATCAAAAGGTGTCACCTCGAAATTTAATCCGAAACGGGATGGACCGTACGTCGTCTCTAAAAAGGTGAGTCCTACTACATTCCTCCTAGCTCATGATAAGACAGGAGAAATCATCGGCAAGTATCACGTATCAGATTTGCGTCCTTACCATGCTAGGGAGGGTGAATGTCCTGAGCCGATTATCCCTAAACGTAATAGAGGTCGCCCTCGAAAGGTGACCTAACCGCAGCGCTTTTCTTGTATTTGACCACTCGGAGTACCTTCCGCTGGTCAAAAGGGGGAGAGTGTAACGCCCTGCCCAACCGTCGTTTCTATGTTAACATAGCGCGTACGCGGGAATTCTTTCCTTCCTCCCGCTCCCGTCCCGCTCCCGCCCCGCGCAGGACGACGCGCGATGTCGCTCGCCGCTCGCGTGATCGACAGTTCGCTCCCGCCAACCGCCGCAGCGCGCACGAAATCGTTGCGCTCGCGACCGTTACTAGTTATTAAGAATATTTACTGTGTATGAACATTGTGTGCCTGAATAGACTATTTTTAACTCTAATCTTGGTTTTACTTCAATTTGCGGAACCCAGAACTCAAACGAATGTTATAGTTTTAATTAATACTGATGATATATCACATTATTTAATAATTATAATGGTATTTAGAACCTATATCAGAGCACAATTATTATTAAAATATCAATTAAAAAACTGGATATAGAAAGTCTTAAGAGACTGTATGCACAGTGTTATGTCAGTCACTTTATATATTTAAATAAAGGTAAACAAAATGTACCTTTATTTAATGGTCACCATGCCACTTAATGCAGCATGCCATAATATATGTTAAGTTTCAACATGGAATACTTATTTGTATAATCCATGAATGTTTTTTGTGTCTCTGTACATGATTTCTAAGTATGCTTATTCCTGCAATAGGTGTTCAAAGTAAGTATGGATGACACAACCATACCAATAATTAAATTAACAGTGGCAGGCCTCTTACGAAAAAGATTTTCAGTGAAGTTAATTTATCAAATGGCTACATATGGGACTATACCCAATATTTTTTTTTAATTACTTATAAGTGGGTTAAAACATCATTTAAACAATCTTAGTCTTAATATCTATTTGATATATTGTATGTTTAGGAAGATTTGTTAGGCCATATAAAGATTGCATCATTATTTTGAAAAATAGTATTATTAAATTAAGTAAGTATATGTGAAATAAGATAGATGATAAGAAAATTTTCCAATATTGTTGACATATCAAAACTTCAAATGTTATGTCTATACTGTACATGTTAACTGAATGTTTAAAAGTTTGAAGATATAAATAGTAAGTAGGATAATGATATAACTGGTCGCTGACAGGGATTGACGTGAAGACAACTAATGAATTTTAAATACGTGGTTCAATGGTATCAGATACAATGTGATGTTCAAGGCTATAAGATCTTGTATCACATGCTGAAAATAAAGTAAATAAACACGTAACTAGGTCATTAACTAGGTTATTTAGTACATATTCCTTACCCAAATCGAAAGCCTTGATCGTCGCTAAAGCCTGCCATTTATCCTGCTGTTTGTCTTCCATGGTGATAGTTTTTTGTGATCACAAACCAAAATATTGCAGCCAAGACTTAATTTCTACAAAGTCCCAAAAGACCATTTTATTCAAGCCAAAGTCATTCCTTATCCGAGATTACACACAACATTTAAACTAACTAAATCAACATTTTACGTAAATATTTAGAATCACAAACACTCCAATTAATTTCACACACACACGATTTTACTTTTTTGGAACTAAAACTTTTTCTATAGACAACATACAAGACGTCAGACACTTAAATGACACTGACAAAGTCATTGGTAGTGTTACGCAAAGAGTACACTTCGAAATAAAATGAAAAAGTTTTTGAATTTTTAATTAATTTACGGAGTTAAATAATACGATAAATAACTTCATTCAGCTGAATATAACATTAAAATATGTCTCAAACTTTTTAGCCAAACAGAAGTTGGTGACAATTAAATTAGTTAAGTTATATTTTAATAAATTACTGTATGTGAATAATATAAATAAAAAAACGACGTGTAATTAGTCATAGTGATATATTTTTACGCGTAGATTTTTCTTTTACAAAAAAACAGTGAACATTTGAAGAGAAGACAGTTATATCACAGATCACTGGTAACACTCACACAAGTTAAGGTTTTTGACAGAAAAACAAACCAAATAAAGTCCATGCATGTGCGACTCTTTTATTTGTAAAAGATATTGATCAATATGAATTTACTACCAAAAAGCCACAAAGAATTTAGCGAGAAGGATTATTGGAATAAATTCTTCAAGAAACGTGGGAACCAAGCCTTCGAATGGTAGGTTATAATTTAAAATTGTAGTTTGCAAAACAAATGTGTTTTGCGCTTTAATTTTTCGATTTTACTGCTTCAAAAAGGTTAATGCATTGTGGAATATAAATTTTACAGGTATGGAGAATATTTAGAACTGTGCGGACAGCTGCATAAGTACATAAAACCGAGAGATGTCATATTAATACCGGGTTGCGGTAACTCGGGACTGAGTGCCGACCTATACGATGTCGGCTATGAACACATCACTAACATTGATGTTTCAGAAGTAGTTATCAAGCAAATGAAAGCCATAAATTCTCATAGAACAGGAATGAAGTTTCTCTGTATGGACGCTTTGAACACAACATTTTCCGACGATGAATTTAATGTAGTTCTCGACAAGGGTACATTAGATGCTCTAATGCCGGATGACTCCGAGGAAACGGTAAAGTCCATAGACAAATACTTTCACGAGATCAAAAGAGTTTTGAAGCTTGGAGGTCGGTTTGTGTGTATAACTTTGCTACAAAGCCATATACTTAGCAAGTTGTTGGAAACTTTTTGCGATAACTCGTGGATGTTCCGCGTGGTGAGATGTCACGAGGCTGAGGAGAAGAATGCGGAGAATGCTGACGGTCCAACTCTGCCAGTGTTTGTTGTTGTCGCCACCAAGTTCAGAGCAATGCCACAACAGGTAAGTTACATTGATACAAGTTGTATGGTATAATTAACTTTTTAAACTGTCTTCAAATGTTTGATATTACTGTCCATAATCCTCAGTCCTACTGGGCATGGAAAATCTTTTGCATAGAAATATCATTAACTTGCCAACTGACTACAGAGTTCTATTAGGTTCAATTAATTGATACTTCCAGTCTTTAGAAAATCATTGTTAATTTTACTGCACTCATAGTAAAAAAAAAAACTATGTATATTTTCAGATTCTTGAAGTATGTATGGCTGGAGACAAGATGATAAGGCTACAGACAGCAGATGAGGTGAAGAGCTATGTCAAGTCTGCCCAAGATACCGCATTTGTCACCAATGGACTTGCCAAGACCAGTCTCGATGAAGATGAAGTAAGTACTTATCCCTGAATCAAATTGTTATTATTCTTTCATACATTGTGTTTAGACTAATCACAGCAATATTTTCTGTGTGAATTAAGTTATTGTTATAAGTTTTCCAAAAATGCTTTTTGGAAGTTGTGTACATTTATAGTGAAAAGTTATTCCTTATTATTTCTTTTACCATCTAAACCAAAATGGTTAATATGCTTTTTGAACTTCTCAAAAATTATTTTAAAATTTGGCTATTTGCAAATATTTGTAATTTAAAAATAACATACTTCATCTCAGGTATCCTTGGATCTAATGCAACCGGGCGATGACAACCCACGGTACACATTATATGTGGTTGACCAGAAGCGGTCACAGGCTATCAACAAATATGCAGTATTCATTGTCCCGCAAGGCAGGTCAGTTATAGAAATAGATACTGGTCTTAATTTATATTCATTCTTAGTGCTAAAATAAATACAAATAATACCTTCACAATGTTCAAATCCCAGCCTGAACAGTCTGAACCTGAGACTACTGGCTAAATGCGCCATTCAGTTTTTCTTAATAAGCCAACCAAGAGTTTAAATTGGTTTATTCAATCATGACTCGTCTTGTGGCGCTTATCTGCTATCTGAGTGCTTCATCAGTAATTAGGAAAATGTTCAACAGGAAAAGTAAATGAGTGAATAGTAAATTATCTTGAGTTCTTCTACATTTCATCTCACCAAATAATACGGTAAAAAAAAAATAGTTCCACTTTATCCAAAGAAAAGCTATATTTCATCTTACCAAAGGATAAAAGTCGGAAAAAGCAAATGGAATCTCCATATTAGATATACCTAGTGGTATTTTCAATAATAAATTACGGAAAAAAATCTAACTTAGGCAAATGGACCATGATCCCGAAGATTAATTTGATTATTTTAAAACTGTTAACTCTCGCATAATCAGATAACACTATTAAAAATATTTTCTACCTCGGTATGTGTTTACCTCAGTAACATGTTCTCGGCGTGAATATAAAACTGTAAAAACATAGGTAGTGCAATATAGTAGTGTCAAAAAATAGCGGCAATGCGTAAACAGCGCCCACGTAGCAACATTTATCGAGAAAGAGGATCTTTATATACATACAGGTTAATTGTTTGTCCGTGAATATGGATTTTTAAAAGTAATTTCACATTTTAATCTTCGTCGGATGACATACGTACCGACCGACCGTTGGATCGTAAGTTCAAAATCCTGCCTATCCTACTCATTTTGCAAGTGGCGTAGGTTCAAATCCCGCTACACTAACATTTTGATACAATTGAAATATTAAAGTTTACCATAAAATTTGACTTAAGTCATCATCATTGACCTAGCCTTTTCCCAACTATGTTGGGTCGGCTTCCAGTCTAACCGGTTTCAGCTGAGTACCAGTGTTTTACGAGGAGCGACTGCCTATCTGACTTCCTCAACCCCAGTTATCTGGGCAACACGATAGATACCCCTTGGTTAGACTGGTTGTCAGACTTTTCAAGCTTCTGACTACCTGTAACGACTGTCAAAGATGTAGGATTAACAGCCGGGACCCACAATTTAATGTGCCTTCCGGAACACAGAGGAACTCGTTATGACAAAGATGGTCACCCATCTACGGACCAACCGCGTCAAGCGTAGCTTAACCTGTGATCGATTCACTTCTGCGGTTATAGCTTAGCCACGAGCTCCTCCTCCTAAAATTAGACTTAATTGTATTAAATAAATACTCGAGGAAGAAAATACGGTTAGTAAGTTACGGCTAGCTCTATGATTTTCAATTTTGTTTATATTGTACTAACAGCAATCGATCAAAAAGTGCTCGAAAATAAAATAAGATTTCCTGTCGTATTTTGTTTAATCCGATCTTTGAAGTTTGTTCTTAAAATGAAAGTCTTAACCTTGTACATATTTACTCAAAGGAAACTGTTCTTTTAATATTCGTTGAGCGAATCCAGGGGCTTAAACTAGTATGAAGCAGCATTTATGAAGGTGCGCCTGGACGCACGTATCCACTTCTCAATATTGGAGTCACTGGACGAACGAGCGTGAAAATAGTGCATTCATAAAACCGATATAGAAATATTTTCAAGTCAGTCTGAAAGTTTCTGTGTTTAAAATTATAGTTGCACTTCAAAAGGATATTGACAGCTGAATTTAATTGGGTAGGTATAAAATGCCTTATTTATATTTTCACTGTGACTCTATTTAAATAAATGTGGGTTTAACAAAATTTACTTTACTTTAATCAGTTTTTTTTTTATTTTCATGTAAGTTTTTAGAAGAGTAACTTGTATAACTTCGAAATGAAGTTTTTATAAGAATAAAAAAAATTTAAGGTAAGGAAAAATATTTATAAACTAAGTCTAAGTTTATTTAGCTATTTGAGCTTAAAGACTAACATTGATAATAATTATTATTTTCTGTTAAGGTGAGCATAAACTGTGATATATTTCACACGACGATATCGCTCACACGACACCTCTCTTCTCTCTCTTAGCAAATCTAATCAATTTATTAAACCTAGGTATTTAGCTCAGATCGGTGTTGAACCGTCCTTCAAATAAATCTGGAAGGATTTATGACATGTCGTAACGAGCAGTAACGACAGATATATTTCATATTCGCGCTCCGGAATCTATTTGTGGGTGTGTATGAGTGATGGCAACACCGTGTCATTATTTTTGCACTTGCAAGTATTATTATTAAAATATGTTATGAGAACTGTGATTTGCAGTTTAATTTGGTTTTCTCGACAATATTGAGCTCTCTACTCTCTAGATAAATTTAAGTTAAAAATAATTTTTAGTTTTTATCGAGCTTGGAAAGAATGTGGTTCTACATGCTTGATTTCAGTCGCTGCAAGTTATACAGTATTACCCCCTAAGTTGCAAAAATTATGTACCCCGCCCGACGCAAAAAAGTATAAGTCTAGCGTGTCTGTCTGTCTGCGGCATCATGGGTCCCGAACGGATCCAACGTTTTCAATTTAGTTATTCTGTATTGAAGTTGAGTGTTTCTAAGACATGTTTGATAAAAATCAGACGAGCCATTTAAAAGTTGTGAAATTTTTAACAGTCCTTTTTTCAATGACCTTCATGTAATTTAATAGCGTGACATCAGTGTATAAATTTCAAGAAGTGAGTCGACACAAGTTCTTTCTAACGTATTTTTTTTAGTGTTCAGATCAGGGACCGGCCGGATACTCATTGAAAGGGTTTTTTGAAGGGGTTTTTTTAAGCGCTTCAAGAAAAAACCCTTTGACATATGTTACACCTTCGAACGGATTACTGGAACCCTGTTCTGAACAGGTTACCCTTTCACTACCCTGTAACACTGTAACAGGGTAACCCACTCCAACCTAAGACAGTGTAATATGCACTCTTTATCATAGACATTAGTTTGAAAATAGTATAACCACGAGCGCACGTGACATCTTACCGCCCAGCGGCGACATTGTTGCATTTACCGAGCGACTTGTAAACATGGAATAAAAATCATTGTGGATATGATCTTTACAGTTTAATTTTGCTTGTCGCACATTTCAAACGATGTGATATATATTTTTTCGTGTCTATACTAATTGTAGACCAGGGTCGATAATTTTTAAAACCAAATAAAATAATAGTAGGATGAAACCCATTAGAAAAGGAGGGGAATATTATAACAATGAAAGGAAATAATTTACGGGCGATCTGAGGTCGGGAAGGGGGTGAGAGTGACGTTTGAAGAGTAAAAAACGGATTTTCTCGATTTCCGGCAAAACTAAAATTCGTATCGAAAAAAGTCAAATAGCAAAGTTGTAGGAAATAAAAGATCTAAAACTTTTGTATTTACATTTTTTCACTCAACCTCAAAATTTATGTGAAAAATCCAAAAAACCAAGATTGTGGTTTTTTATTTTCATCTTTTACAAAAATTTATTTTTGTAACGAAATTTGGTGAAAACTTACTTTTTTGTGTCCCAAATACGCTGTAATTTATCGGATTAAAAAATTTATTTTTTCACCTTATTTTGAATTAATATAAAAAAACACTCTAATTTTCAATCGAAAATTCACCCGTGAAATCTTCTCAGAAAATGCAAAAAATGAAAAAAAAAACTTATATTCGATTTTTTTTAAATTATTATAAATAATTTCATCTAAAAAATTTGATCTCATTTTGTGTTCAATAGACCAATAATCTAGGAAGGTTTAAGGCTAGGTATATAAAATTACGCTGCAACTAATAGGAGAGAAGATTTAATGGAAAATGTGGCAAATACGGGGAAAAATATTAATCTTCGAGGGCATTCGTTCAAATATTCCTAACTTATATCTTCTAACCACGCGGACGAAGTCGCGGGCAACAGCTAGTTACCTATATGGCTGGTTTTCTTATCATGCTGACGCGAAGTTTCGCGCGTAGGTAGTTTGTCCGAGAGGCGCGAGTCGCGGCGCGACGCCTCGGCGATAGAAGAAAATCAGTTGTAGTCTTAGTAAAGCAATGAGGGGCCGCTAGGGTGCAAGTATGCAGCTCAAGTTTAGTGGGTAATTCAGGGTAACACGAATAAAAGCCTTTCGTGAAGGTAACCACTTCAAAGGGTTAAGTTATTGAAGGGGTTAACCCCTTCACGTGGTTACCATAATGAAGGTGTTAACCATTTCGCTGGGTTTCGAGGATGTAACTCGAACAAAAGGTAACACTGCGATATGAGTTACCCCGTGTACGGGTTACCCTGTCAAACGGCTTAACTCTAAAGTGGGGTTGTCCCTGGTTCAGATAAAGACAAAAATACGTGTTTCATATTTTATATATTATCTCATTACATATTTGACGGAGTAAAATGACTTAACTCGTCAGAATATATTTTACCTTACTTACTTACTTCAAAATTCAAATATACCTACTTAGAAGCATATCAATTAACTTGCTCACACAATGTTGGCCACTGCCTCACTTTCCCGCCAATGACACGTTAAAATCATCTGACACACCCGCATTGTTTGCTGCACGTTTAAATTTGGAACTGTTGATCAACAATATGCGCACGAGTTGATGAACTCGTTACAAAGATATTTGTTTCAAACCGATATGTTTTTGTAAACATGTGTGAAATATTGGAGTATTTTCTTCTGTACTTTATGTGTGTAAATACACAATACGTATGTATCTACTTTGAGGTGTTAAATGTATTGAACACGAAAATATACTACTCTGTTTTCTAGTAAAACGTTTTGTTTTTAAAACTTTGAGGGGGAATTAGGATGCAATATTTTTTCAATGTCTTGTTATTAATGAAAAGTATTAGTCATCAGACCGGTCAAGTGCGAGACTGGCGAGAAGAAGGGTTCCATAGAAAAAGGCTAAAAAACCGCCAAACCAAACACCAAAGCAACAAAAATTGCTAAGGAATGTGGAAATTTCAACTGTCTGCTCGGACTAGGACAGCCAGTTTAGCCTTTGTGGTTTTTGCGTTAAAGCATCAATAAATCCATACATACAAACATTCGCGTTTATAATACTAGTAGGATACCAAACAAAAATGAACTTTACTCGTACATGTACTCAGGGCCCCGATTCTGCTATTTACAATGGCCGATGAATAAATGGCAATTGGATTAAATTTGAAATTATTCCTATTTACTTAAGCATTTTGCTAACACAATGATTAGAAATTAATTGTAGTTATCTTAAGTCTGCCGTCCCGTACTGAATTTCCAATTATTGTGTAGGAAAAAA
>NW_020799747.1:0-15680 GCF_003590095.1 Trichoplusia ni
AGCGTACGAGTCCCGCCGAGCGGCATTGTGCCGCAACTAATGCGGTGACGTCACGGGAACTAAGCCGGGAGATTAAAAAAAAACGCTTGTTTTCTCTAATGGATGGATTTGAATTTCGTTAATTTGCTTATAAAAGTAAAGTCCCTCAGTTTTTTTAAGGCAATTATTTGCAAAAACATTCATTTACCGCCGGTATCAAACTTGGAGATTAAATCTGAAATTCTTGTTTTTATTTTGTTCAAATTATGTTAGAAACCGTAACATTATTACAGATTCTTTTTTAATATTTTGATGGAAACTTGTTGCTTATTATAGTCATATATTTACAGAAAGCTACTTGAGCGGAATCCGTTTGTCTTAGCAACTATTTCGATACATACCAAGATTGATTTTGGAAGGAAATATTTTAGGAATATTTGCGTTATCTAATCATACATAAAAATACGAAAGGAGAAGAACTATTACCAATTTTAGTACTTAATAAAAACATTGGGCATTTTATTTATTCAAATGAATCTGAATGCCTTTTATTTTAGTTGACGTTTTAAATTATTTGCAAGTTAAGGAATTATTATGCGTTGTAGTCACATAAAAAGTAGGCGAATTCAGTTTTAGCTCACTTTATTTGCGTCGTTACCGAGCCCTTTTCACTACACATGTTTTTTGCAACACATAAAAAGTAATAAAAAGAAACCGTTACATTTAGATAATAGTAACAGCAATAAACCCCCCACCTTCCCACACGTACGTAATTAACATAAAAATAAAATTCATAATCACATGAAATATAGCAGTCGTTGCTAACAATAAGTATAATTTTCCGCGCGATAAATCTTATAATAATAATATTTAATGTGAGCACGCGAGGGCGACGGACGACAATGCGACACGACGCGACTCGGCGCGACACAATAGTCGGAGATTTGACGCGGGCTCGGCGCGTGTGCACCTTGCCTTTGTCCTCTCCCCCGTGTGATGCGGCGAGGTGGGACTTGATTGTATAAATCGAATGATCGGTAACGGTCACAGTGTGCGCGTGGGTTTAACTTTTATATAAAGGTGCCGCTGTGGCTTGACATTGTAATCTGACAGAGGTGATCGACGAGAGAACAATGCAGAGACGTGAATAAATTATAGTTAAATATATTTAGTCAAATAATGCATAAACTGTACTAATTATGTCCTCAGTCTTAACTTTAACGGCTAGCGTTCTCCTATTTTAATCTTAAATTGTAGCTAAATGAAATAAGTTACGATTACGTTTAGTACCTACGCCTTAGAAGTGCCTATTTCCTTTGACTTTACCTCAGGCTCATTACAACCCAATATAATAATATTTGAAAGTTCTAAATTCGTAAACTTGAGGAAAACTGTACAAACAAACTATACCTACACGAGTAAAGAATGTCCCAAAGTATATTACGAAACCATACATTTTAATTACAGCTCTAAAAAGCAAGAGCAAGCTCTGCACCGGCATGATATTCATCAATAAAGTGCATTAGTGTCGGTCACCGCGGCCCCTGTCTAGTGCTTACCCCTGCTCACGTGTCCAGGGGACAGGGGCTCGCAGAAGGGTGCACGCTGCACTAATTGCGAATGCCGAATCAGCGGATTGATTCGCGTGTGTTAATATCGAGAATATATTTTTATAACTTTCTATACGGTTAACTAGGCAGTTATGGATGTGAAAACTGATGGTAGATTAATTTTGTAAGTCATGAAAAGGTGTTTAATTTGTCAAATCAAGTTTTAACTTATAAAATTAGGTTTCATAAATAAAATGGGTGTTAAGTATTCTCGCTCTATTCCACTCTAAGAACTATATTGTCCTTAGCGCTATGCCCTTTATGCTTTAACACCTGCACTTACAAGGTTAGTTATGTGTACCTGTACAATAGACAAACGTATTAAAAATTATTTTTTATCATAATTATTTAAGAATAGCATATGAGCAAAGCAATGGACTTAGTAGAATAATCGTTCATTTTACGACGAATATTTGTAGTCTCCTCACATGTATACGTAAGAAAAATTCTAGTTTGAAAAGCGTCCAACATTAAAAACAATTTCTCAAAAAAAAACCTAGCACATGGTTTAATGTTATATCGGTACCCTTAAAATCAGTGACAAAATCAAAACTAAGCCCATAAAGTTATAACAAGACCATCATTCATCGATACATCGAGCAAACAGCACGTGAAGTCGTTTTCACTTTCTATAAAATCCACCATCACTAACGTGCACCCCATGAGCACCCCGAAATATTAAATTAACATAAAGCCGTGAGCACGACGGCGAATCAAAACGGGAATATCATGGATATCGTTAATTTGCGACTGCCAGCCCTTTCAGAGGTAACGATGTTACTGACTCAATGGTAAGTGTGTTACTGGCTTTTGTTTCTTAAGACACGGCTGACTTGGTGTTCGGACACCTTGAATCGCGGAGACTTGATTTGATTAATAGTGTTTAATTCTATACACTCTTAAATGCGTGCGATTGCATATTAGTATAAATTGTTAAGCTTGGAAACAGGTAGGTATATGTACTTTCAAATGGGATGATAGCTAATGAAGTCAAATATGTGGATAACACATTACATAATATGTAAGTGGTATAACTAAACTACAAAGCGCCTCAAAACAATTGACAAAGTAATCAATTTCTGATACCAAATTTTTGCAAGGAAAACAGCAGAACTGTGGATGGAATTGAATTACTTGCAGTTGAGAATGACTGAACAATGATGTGGTCCATAAAGCGAGTCCCAAATGACTTCTCCCCATTTTATCATTAATAAAAAATCATATAACCATGAAAGTTAATATGGATCACCACTCGACACACAAACACCCATAAACTGATTTAAATGTTTGTTGACCATAACACTCGTAGTTTCTATCGCCTTTTTATGGAAGGTAATGATTTCAAGGTGCCTTTAGGTCCATGACCGTAACTCTTGATTGCTATTTATTACATACTTAAGGTTAGAATTAGGCCCTCAAGGCCTTTTTTATTTATTGCCATTGTCGTTACCTTGTAGTCTGAAGTACCTGACCTCTGATGGGCCCTTCTTGAATTGAGATAGACAATTGGGTGTTGCTTCCTGAATGTATGGACGCTTATTAAATGAATTCTTTATCTGAAGTTCTATTTATGTGTTTTCATATGATGAGAATACCAAAACAATGAAAGTGCTTACAGACTTCAGACTCAAAGTTTAAATAAATCAATCTGTGACTTATTTTAGTGTCCCATTCGTCACCTTCTCACCTTCCACCCTCTGCGGCACTGCAACAAACAACATAGTCAAATCGATCTTTATTGATGAAATAAAAGTGCATTATAAATTTTATGAAGTATAAACGGGACATTTCTAAAAGTTTATGGGCCGAGCACTCGTGGGGGACTAAGTACCTATACCTAGCTCAACGCACCATGAAACTTATCTAAACTATAACAAAATTTTCATCACTTTACTATCCGTTACCGATCCTGATGGTTGTTAAACGACAGTTTTACGAACAATCCCGCAATGTATGTTTTATTTTCAATTGGATCGCAATAGGGCTGTACCGAGGCATGGTGAAGGAGTTACGGTGACCATAAATTCAAGTTAAATTGGAGACATATCTTTTAATGTGCGTTTATTGAAGTGTTTATGTGGAGGTCTTCAAAGTCGCTGCTCGATTCTATTTAATGGACGAACGAGATGAATTTGCGTCTCACGTTATAACGAAACTTAGTCACTGTAGCAGTTACTTTCTAATATGATAATGTATAACATTGAGAGTTATTGTTTGATGTCGTTACGCGGCGCTCTTTGATGAGACTTTTGATAAATGTAGGTGAATTAATTGATTTAGTTTTAGTTTTAAGTGCTTCAGTTCTCTTAATAATAGAGTCTTATATCAAACTCGTAATGCCACGTCATTAATAAACACACTTTGAAGACAATTACTAACTTTACACAGCATAAAACTTAAATTCAAATGCTGTCGGTATAAGCATCAAAAGTAGGTACTGCAACAGACATATGAACAGAAGGATGTCAAAACCATTGTTGTTTCAAAGACAAACCCACTGAAGAGGCCTTACGTCTAGGCCACCCATCATTAGGCCACAGGCCGCTCGTCACGGGGACTAGGCCAGGCCTGGCCCGGACGCGCCGCATTAGTGCCGTGACAAACGAGGATTTTATGCAAAACTCCTTGCTGCCGCCGACACACGCCTTTACCGGTGAGGGCTGCCGCTTTGGCGATGGTAAATGTTTATTTGCCAGCTAGGGATAGAGACAAGGGTTACTTACTGCTTTATTTAAGATGTAGTTCGCAGGATGAGTGCCGGGTTGTTGAATTCTATTGAGATGCATTTTTGAAATGTGATTATTGAAATTAATTGATGTTTTACAATTATATTATACGGAATTACATGTAATTCTTTATAAGGTTAGTATACAAACCCTTTTACCGGTATACCTTCTGTATATTAGACGTCTTTAATGATGTCCTTATAAAAGTAATTAAAGAAATATGTTACCTTTTAAACTTTACTGTAATTATCTCTAAATTTATATCAACAGAAACCAAGTCGCTTCATAAAACCCCGAAATTTTCATATGTTTGATTCACACTTACCAATAACATTTATTGTAATATCGACAAATAATAATTCTTTTCACATCCCTATCAATATTCAAATGAGTAGTTTAGGCACAGTAGGTAAATATGATTGCGTATAATTCATGCGGCCACAGAGCAAAACAAGTCAGTATGGGAATCATGCGGAATTGCATAATGCGGGTTATGAGGAATCTTTTTTTAAACAGTTTTAAAGTCATAATAACCGATGAAAGACTTGAAAATTAAAAAAAAATGTATTTAAGTAATACTTCTAGTATTAACATCGACACATCTTGCAGGTTGATCATATAAATGAATCATTGCGAGTCAGACAGGTAACGATCCTTGCAAAACACTAGTACTTATGCATCCGGTCAGACTGGAGGCCGATCCCAACGTAGTTGGGCAAAGGCTAAGATGATGATGTATTTTCAACAAATCAAGATAGTTCTATTGATCTAACAACAAAAGAAAAGTTTAAAAAGTGTATCGTTATAAAGCGTATGGTGACTAATAAATACTTAACAAAAAGAAATAGAATGGATGTAAGAAACTGTTTTTCTGCATATACACTGGTATATTTAGTGACACAGTTCATAGAAGTCCGATACGTACACAAACACATGTCGCCGGGTAACTCGATTACATTTTCAATTTTATAAAACTGGGCGTCAAGTGTCATGAGTACGGCCATAATATTAATCAGTGTAGGGTAACAAGATTTGGAGCACGTAATCGGACGGTCTCAGCGGGGCGCAGGACACTTTATTAGATTGTCGCCCCAACCTGCCAGAATGAGAAGAAACGATACAAAAACAAAACGCAAGTACGAGCGTGTTGCCAAATGTTAGGTGAAGCAAATGTGGACGGGGATTAAAAAACTACGAGGCTTAACGCAATTTCTAGTGTAACAGAGTTATTTATATTGTATGTTTCAAATACATTTAATATTTTTTTTTAGGAATCAAGATCTTATTTCAGCTGTAGATATGCAGAAATTTGATTCTTTGTAACCAAATTGCGTTTTTAAATATGACTAAAATAACGACCAAAATTCAGGGTTTCCAGAAATAGCACTGGTATGTTAAAACATTTTCCTTTCTGATTATCAATAATCGACAGTTTAGTATCTAATCACATTCAGTCGCATCTTTTCATCGTCACAGGCGCGCGTCACGCGCAGATGAAACAATTGAGTGACGCGCGATGACGTCTGCATAGCGTAGGGTGACAAAGCCAGCGATTTTAACCGGAATCCGTCCGGCGTACAATAGTTCACAAAAAGCTGCCCTCACCTTTCACTCCCCGCGCCCAACACCCCTCACCTACAATAAATTACTCTCCCAATGATTTTTAGTCCGTGCGACACATTCACATGATTTATAACGCGCGGGAACAATGCTAACCGGTTACGGTATAAATCCGTGAGCATTGGGGGTGTTACTGAAAAGCTTGTTGTTTCCAATGTACGAATAGTAATTATTGTTTAAACATATGGGCATTTGTATTTCAAAGTATTGTTCGACGTACTTTTTGAAATAACCGTCATGTGCCATGTCACATTGCAAATGACACTGAACGTAGCTTAACAATAACGTTTCGTTATAATTACTTTCTGTTTCTGCCATATCGATAGTAGAAATGATTCAAATAAGTGGGACAGTTCTTGAGTAGCTAGGTTTTACACGAAGTTGTTGTACACAAATAAATCAAATACAAGCGTAATTCCCATTTTCTCAATCATAAACGTCGTGATGTACGATTGTCCAACATAACTTCGAAAACAGAAACATTGATATTCACGCTATCGTTATTCGAAACGGTAAAAACATGTATAGCTTAGGCATACTTGCGATTGAAAACAAGAACATTTTTTTCCTCAACAGATAAGAAATCATCATTACCGTCAAATGGCAGGGGATTCCGAAATCCATTCCCATCATTACTCTCGCGACATTGACTGCTCAGGCACGCATCGCCAATAAAAACACGTCGCGACCTCCTGCCAGCATGTTTATTTTGTGACACCGCTCCCTAGTCGCGGCTCCGCACCCCTTGCCAAGGTATTATAATTAAGCTCATTTGTTATTTTTGCTCCATACAGTGGACGCGGTGCGGCGCGCAGGCGCGATAAGCCGGCCTCTATAGGTGCGTCATTAAAGCCAGTTTTTTGATGCGCACGCGACTCGGCCCGCATTATCTTTTTATCGTTGCACCCCATGTGCACGGATTAACGTGTGGGACAGGGGTTTGGAACCTTCGCAGCGTTTAGTCTTAGAATATTTCCAATCAAATTGATTTGTTTAAATCGAAAACTAATAAGACGATATAATTTATAATACATGTTTTTATGTTGGTTGGCTAATTCATTTTTACTCTCTTTTAGCAGGAACTTATAACTCTTGCTGCTCTTACGTTTAAGGGATTTCATATGAATATATTCAGATGCCGCAAAAAAATGCTTAACCTTAAAAAGAAATAACTGATTAAATTTTCAAATAACAATAACCAGTTGTAAAAAAATAAAAATATCAAGCAGGGGTTGTAAAAAAGGAACATCAGTGCATTACCTCTGGCTATAGGTGCACAATAGATTGTGCGCGTGTCACCCGTGTGTCACCGAACAAATATTGCATTACCCCGTCCCCCCCGCCCCGCAGCACGGCACGCGCCTGTCGTGAGAGTCTATTGTCTGGACCCCAGCACCGCTCAGCCTGGTCACCCTACTCGCTAATCCCATGGAAATTGCTCCGTAAGTGGCACTGATTTTTTCCGTTAATTTTTGTTTTGAATAGTTTCGGATAAGTTTGCAGCTTTATATTCTTTATTGCCAACAAACATTGTTGACAAAGTATATTTAAAAATATATCTGGCTCAGGTAAGAAATATTGCTTATCATTTTTCGGTCGACATCAATTCTCATACCTTGAATTCTCGCTTATACAAAAAACCAGGACCCATCGTTTTACTCACCTTACTAATACTTCTTCTTCAACAATTATATACAAAGTGACTCTCGAGAGCTCAAAGATTCTCTAATAATGGATAGTTCGGCGAAGTACAGCGGTACTTGTCCACGCAGAACAACTGCCATCTGTTACCTCGAGCTCCGGAGGGTAACAAGATTGATGCCGACCATCTACCTGACGTAATATCTAAGGCAACTGCTATATTAAGCGGAATATCTGTTGCAACAGATTCCCTTTGCCCACTGATGGGAAATAAAGAAATGTTACTGAATAATTAAGAGAACAGACATTAAAATAGTGCTTCCAATGACATACCAAGATACATTTCTACTTTCATTTTCTGTCAGTGGCTGTGCAAATTATGTTAGAAAAACTTCGCATAAACAAGAAACACACATACATAGTAATATTTTAGACAGGTTTCTTATAAAAGCTTTTTAAACAGCCCTAAAGACAGTATCTTCAGTACAATAAGTACCATACATATCATTATTCAGCACAATATCCTCCAATGCCTACAATGCCTACACAATCTGCTCACAAAATAACGAAGAATTCCTGCAGTCCGAAATAACATTCAATTAGGAAACAAAGGGTGGGTATCGTGGCCACAATCGCACAGGCCATGCGGGCAAGGAAATTATTAATTTGAACCTATTAACATTACCTACACCAATTGAGAACAAAAAGGTCCCCTCGTACCTTCGAATACCTTTTTAATAAAGGGATATGGTTTGGGCCTATGTCTCTGACAATGAATGATGAGTTTCGGGAGTCGGCCATCGTAAACTTTGAGAGGATATTCTGTTGAAGGAGGTATAGAGTGGGGTGTGCTTTGGATGTTATGGATTTATAATACATGTATGTAATGACGCGATACTTAATAATAATTGATGTGAATTTAAGTAAAAAAAAATCTCCTTTTGCCTTTATAAGCTTCTACCTTGATTCGAGCATTTGAGTCCATTCGAACTGGTTTTTTGAATGTTTCTTTTTAAACAAAAAGGAACATAATTTTTGAACTCTGAAATTGAAAGAATCAATCAAGCCATATTTACGACCAGATTCTAAGATAACGAGCAAACTCCATGTTCCTAATAATTGACTGACACTCACCTCATTGACAAAAAAAACCTTAATGAATGTACATACATTACAATACATGTAGTTGGAAACTTGAGACTCCAACGTAAAGCTTGATGTAACCTCGCACGAAACCCTACCCGTCTATCTAAAATAAAACACCTCGACTCACACGCTATAAGGGTTTCAATTGTTACCTTTTGATGTGTACTAAAAACGCTTAAAACTATCTCGGAGGGTTCTGTATGCGGGCACTCTATTAGACGGACCGTGCCTGCGTCCTGCGGGCGACACCTTTGCAAAAGTAAGGCTTTATTTAATTTCTCACTACATTTTTATGTCACAAAGGGATGTCGGGATAACTAGTTTAGTTTGGGTTGCGGCGGCGGCTGCCTCGTTTGTAAAACGTGTGGAAGAATGGATTTTGATGCGGTGCTAATTGGTGTTAATGGCAGGAGACTGTGCAAAGGTTACGTGCTAAATGTTTACATTGACATTTATGCAAAGAGATGTTTTAATTGTTTAACAGTTTTGGTAAACGGGGACTTTTTAGATTTCTTTTGATCTTTTTATGTCGATTCAGTGGCATCGATAGTCAGCTGAATACTGCACGAACTTTATAAGGAGCGACTTCTGATGAAACCTCAAACAATCCAATTTGCTACTGTTTGTCAGAACAATAATGAGTCAAAGACTGTCAACGTGTTTAGAATAATCCAAAACGTTTAGACATATTAGGCATAAGATATTGGTACCACTTAGGTCATAGCTATATATACTAAAGACTTAAAACATTATTATAATATTCTAAAGAATCACACGTAGTACACTACATTCAGCTATACGACGGCTCTGGTGTGAACCTCTTGAAACAATAAACACTTGTGTAACACTTACTGTATATTAAAAGAATCAATTTTCCAATCTCGCGAGCAAAGTGCGATGCCCTGAGGTCGGCGTCCTGTTGGCTCACTGCAGTCAGCCTGTAGTGGGATCATGTACTTACCTGGCGGCCTCGGCACTATTAGGAAACTCGAAATTCATTTAGATGTAGGGAACCAGAGAGGTGGGTGTCTATAAGGATTAATTAAAAAATAGAGGGGAGGATACGTTAATTTTAGTAATTTACTTGTTATAACTTGTATTGGACTATTTTTAAATGTTTTTTTTTTTATACAATGTACCAGCTAAAATCAAGTTTAGGCAAAATAAAACATAGCTACATCTCGGAACAACCAGAAACAATGAATTCTCTGTGGTCACTAGCTCGGGTACTTAACGTAATAACGTCTAAATGACGAGTATCTTGTTCAATGGCACCCTACACCCGTACCTGACAGCACCTAAACTCTCTCAATTGGCCCACATGTGGGTCAGCCGAACACGACATGGTAAGGAGAGGAACAGTTACCATGGAAAATAAAGGTACCTTTCGAACCCCAGAACTTTCTATACCTTAGGATTGGAAATAGGAGGTCCGACGGTAGTTTTTCTATATGTTCTAGCTTAGACAGTTGAATAACTAATTTATTTTATTACTAGTATGGCGGTAATAGCAAAATCCACAAGAAACTTAAAATAAGGTTCATGTTCCCACATTTTACTACAAACCAATTGAACGTATTTTGCTTTTCGTAATAACTGAACGATTTTTCACGTGTTATTGCACTCTTTCATAGAACATACAATAGTATGAGATATAATATTTAGTAGGTGCTGAGTCAGCTCCATGTCGTCCAGTGTGCTCACCGTGAATCCTATTAACTAAATTGCTGGTTGAGTCAGCGGCCACCTGGCGGGCGATCACCTTAAATGTCGCCCAATTGACTGTCACATGTCTGTGTGTCTGTGTGTACAACTAATAACTTTATTTATAGTTATTGACTCAATTCTGCTTATTATTGTAAGACATTAGAAGAGCATGGGAAACATGTATCATTCTTATTTAGAAAGCTTAGTTTGGAGCTCTATTGGAAAACTCTAAGTGGCCAACTAAGCACCTGTCTCCGTTACAATACATGTATATTTCAAATAATAACTAATAGACAAAAGGTTCCGCATTCATGTAAAAAAGCAACATTAAAATCTCTGCTAAAGACAGGCGTAAGTAATGGCAGTCCAACAACATATTAACATGCTTCAAAATCAACAGACGATTAGACAAAATAGGAATTAGAACTTTTTCTAGTTAAAATTACCTTTCTATAACCCTTTCTATATAATATAAGAAAGCAGCATTCGCAAACACTAACAGCTTAAAAAATCATCAATGGAGCAATCAACTGCGAATGCCCTCAGCCGCCATCAGCCATGGTCAAAGTCATAAACCGCAACCAATATAAAACATGAAACAATATTTCGCAAAGCAATTAAAAGCTCTCATCGCGTTATCGGGCGATCTGAGCCCGCATCGGCCCGGCCGCGGCCGCTCAATTGACCCAATGAGGGTCTCAGACGGTAATCACACACGAATCGTTAGTAAGTATGATAAAATATACTGTTCAACTCATTATACTTATATACAGGGCTAACTGAAACATTTTTGATATTATTTTTATGAATTTTTAATTGAACTTGAACAGTAATAAAAAAACGTTAAATTTCAGTAAAGATTTTCATATATTATGAATCTATCCTTCTATCTTATTTCATCTTGTAGTTGCGATGGACTGTCCATTTTTAGACTTCCATAGCAAATTATATACTTAACTGTTAGTTTCAAAGTCAAGCGTGGACCTGCCGTAATTTTAGTCACAAACAACTACATAGACTTTTCAATAAATTAATAAGACCACACTAGTTACGTAACTCCAATTACCTTCAGTCTGCCACTAGGTTTAATTTAACCTTCACAATGCCGTAATAAGTTATTAATGTCCACAGGGTATTGATCCCATCCCCCGTAACTCAATACTCGTTACCGAACAATACGCTCGCCAGGTGTTCAACCCTACAATGTGCGATGAGCGAATCTCTCTTTAATAACACGGGGGTAAATTTGACTTATGAAATTCTATATTAGTATAAGGACTAAAATGAAAAGTACATGTTTTTTTTGTAATGCGTACTGGTTTTCTGCTTGTTTTTGTAACTGGACGTACGGGGTAAATTTGTGTTCACCTGGGTATTTAAAATGGGGTAATTTATTCACGAAATCATTCAAAATTTATTTATACACGTCAGGGGTTTATGACAGAGCGCTCGTGTATAAATTGAAGAGATGTTTTTTGTTAAGCAATGTTTTACAAGAGGTATCTATACTTTGTCTGTTATTTTTTAGACAGAGAGAGTAAAGATAGTGATCTATGTCGTTGCTCCGTCTAGTCAGCTCAATCATAATTTAGGAGCATCTTAAATAAATAAGTCGGTAACTTGTTTGATAAAAAGCGTTTTTACATCTAACATCAACACATTAAGAACAATTTGACAAATGTTTTGTAAATTGGAACTTACAATTTATCCCAGCAAAGGAGTTTGTCCTTTTTAGTAGAGGAATATGCGCATAGGTATATATTTTGTCTCTTGTTAAAACAGTGGTACACCTGAGGAATTAATCTATACTAATATATAAAGCTGAAAGAGATTTTTTGTTGGTTTGTTTGAACGCGCTAATCTCAGGAACTACTGGTCCAAATTGAAAATTCTTTTTGGGGTTGAATAGACCATTCATCGAGGAAGGCTTTAGGCGTATAAATCATCACTAAAAAACCATCGCTGCGACTAATAGGAGCAAAAATACAATGGAAAATGTGAAAAAAAAAACAAGGGCAGGTATAAATCATAACTTAATCTTCCCCCCACAGGGGACGAAAGTCGCGGGCAACAGCTAGTCCTACCTAAAACAAAAAAATAAAGATTGTTAGCTTTGATTTTTGATATGATTTTATTTTAAATTGCTGTTTTCAATTTCTGTCTTTGAAATGCTCTGAACAATTTCTTTAACGATGAAGTATGCATACTCTTATCACACAGCAAGTAGTTTGTTATATTCGTAGCAATCCTCGGGGTACAACATACCCTGTCTAAAACCCTTTAATTACCGTTCACAAACCATAATCCACAAACATAATCCGTTGACCCTGTACAAGTCAAACAGACTCGAATTTATTAATCGGCGGGTCTGGCAGGCCCCGTGCAAACATTGTAGGGTTACGCTTAAGTAATTAACGTGGAGCCTGTTGTCATAACTTGCTATCGACACTCGATTGTTTTCAGCGGAATATGTTCCCTTAATTTTGGGGGTGCCGGGTTATGTTAGCAGTTCGTGTAAGTATGCAGAGATACTAATACTCTCGTCTAAACTTCAGTGATGAAATTTGATTCTAAACTGGCATATAACTTTAAGTAACACCGCTTTCCTCAAAATTCTCGCTTATAAACTATTATTAATTTGAATTAATAAGGATTCGTTTCTAAGTACATCAATGCATATCATAAATCAGTAGCTTCAATAATCTTTAAAATCAGGGATACCATGGATGTCGTTTTGTTGGATTTAATTATTTCAGGGGAAGCTTTATAAGTTAAAGACCGTGCTGCGACAATTTTTTGAGCGTACGTAAAAAGCTTTGTCTTATATCACGCTACTTCTTAAGCAATGTAATGTATCAAAATAATATTTTTATTCATTACGTATTATTATGTTTATATTTCAAGGATAACTTACTGTAATGAGCGTTTGTGCTTTGCAACTAAAAACTTGTGTTTACGTATATTGTAATCGGTTTAAAAACATGGAGTCGCGGCCAATAGCTAGTTTTCATAATAAACTATGTATATTCGATACAGCACGTACCCTGTCCCTGTACATACTTACTAGTTCAAGAATTTTCATATTATTATAGAGCATTCAACTGCATACCTTATTAGAAAATTCCTTCGTTATTGCGATATTGATGGCATGACGTACATTCATCGCAATTTTCATGTCTTATACATACTCGCATCTTGTGCACTATGATAAATTAAAAAATATTTTTGTTGAAAATTGGTATTCTATCGTAGTAGGTACCTAATTCAGTGTATTGCTCAATCCTTAAGAATTCTGTATATGGCAAATGCCTTCACCCAGCTGGGAATGACCTATATCGTCCTGATTTTTATTCCTTTACATAAATAGGTTTGCATTGTAAGACCAAAAACCGCTTAGACAAGAAAATTAAACAGAAGTGAAGGAAAATGCAACAAATACGTTTGTTACGAGGAACAAAGTCATAGCTCAAAGCAAGATAAACTGAGTAGTTTCAATTAAATCCCTGCGATGTTTCGCTAGCAAAGAGAAGCTCACCTCTAGATTATTAGAAAATCGATGCCTATATACCCGTAGATCGAGATTCAATGAATTAATAAAGTAAGGCTTGTAACATTGTGCGGCAGACAATACCTCGCCCTCTAAATTAATACCGCGTTCAAATATTCTCAGCTGGCGCCGGCAGCTATAAGCTTGTGTGCTCTTGTTCACGAACTGCAGGTTCAAACTGCAGCGCTGAGTCTAAACTACGAGTGCGTATAGCTGGCGCTTGGAATAGGTATCTTCTGCTAAACACCGTGCCATTCAACTTTCAAGGTGGTTCTGAAGTAAGATAATATGATTTCCTGAAAGAGATGTCCAAGACGTTTTCATGTATTTCGCAATAAACAAAAGTAAAGATACCAAGTAAAACATACTCGAATATGTAAGACTGAACCGTCAGACATCTTTAAATAACTGAATGACGCGTTTCCAAGTATATAACAGATTTTTAAGAACCGAAAATGAATCACTCTGGTCAAGTTTTCTCAGAAAAAGTTTTCTTCCAGTCTCAAAGAAAAGGATCACGATATTCTTGTCCTACCTTACAAATATAGGTCGCAGTATAAACAGTGTAACCAAACAATTCATAAGGACACGAGCACACGTGTCGTTACTTACCCGCGTAATAACTGCGAGCCCCTCGCGACATCTTTTATTCTGCGGCACACGAGCCGCCTCGGTAAACCTATTACATTTTATTGTTATTAACTAGCTGAATATTTTAACAGAATATTATTATAAGGTACCATTGTAACATTGTGTGTTGATCTTGCAGTTATTCCCATTGATTCGATTTTTTTTTCGGGGTATGGAAAAATAATGACGTTGATCGTTCAATCATTACAATGTTTTATTAAATTTTCACAAATTGTCACGTTTTCATCCAGTATCCCAGGTACGTTGATCTACATAGCTCTCTAGTCTACACGTCTCTCCGCTTGTATGAAAGCCAAACAAAGGCAAAGCCGATCCTTAATCATGGATGCAGTAAAGTCACTCCTCTATGAACACACAAAATATGATCATGTAACATGTTTGCTGAGCGCGGCCGGAGGGGGAGGGGGGGGGGGGGAGGTACAAGTTATTAGTTTCACCTGAGGGGCAAGATATTCAGTTTGTTTGCGCGTCAAACAATGGATTGAGATTGGTATGAACCTCCGGACGTATCTGTGTGGACCTCGTGTAATTAAAACCTTGTCTGCTGAACGATCGTTTAATAATCGGATGAATTCAATGTGATGAATTACGAACTTTAAATATTATTAAGGATAACTCCAATAAGAAATGATAATTTAATAACTTTCATGCACTTCTAGAACTAGAAGAATATCTTGGTATCTAAAAACCCTGCTGTTATTTTAAGAGAAGTATAAGTTTTCTTTATTCTATTCGCCACCGCCATATAAGCTCCCGTTAAATTATTTGACAGTTTTTTTTCATACAGAGAGTGATACGTTTTTCAATTAATCTGCTCTATAGCGGTAATCAGTGATAGTTAAGCAGTCGCTAAAGCTTTCAAAATACTCATTCTAAACAAAAAAGAACTAAATTGAATCGGGAGTGATTTTGTCCACATAATAGTATTACATTGATTCTACACCGAGCTGTAATGAAACTCATAACTATACAAACATTAGGTAGAAAATATAATTATGGGGCATATTTTACCCGGTGGTGGGCAGTCCGGTCCGCGGGGAGGCGGCGCTCGCA
>NW_020799748.1:0-9869 GCF_003590095.1 Trichoplusia ni
GCTATTAATGCTGTTTGAGCGTACGATGAAATCTTTCGACGAGCCCGTTTGATTGAGGATGGTAGGCTGTTGTGCGGATTCTTGATACACCGAGTTTATTTCATTAGTTTTTGAAATAATGATGACTCGAACTGTCGACCTTGGTCCGTTGAAATACGCAGTGGGCAACCGAAGGAGTAATCCATGTATCATATATGACTCGGGCGACGGTCTCCGCGGTTATGTCGCTGACTGGCACTGCTTCTGGCCATCTTGTGCATCGCATCAATGATTGTGACCAAGTATCGGTATCCTTCTGATGGGGCGAGGGGTCCAACAATGTCGACATGTATATGCTCAAACCTCCTCGACTCGGGAATGTACAAGCGGTGTTTCGTGTGCCGGTGAACTTTAGCACGTTGACATGTAATGCAGCATCGTGTCCATTCAGATACGTCTCTATTCATTGCCGGCCAAAAATACTTCTCAGTAATTATTTTCTAGTTGTCCGGATACCGGGATGACTCATTTCATGGAGTGCTTTGAAGGCAATCTCACGAAAAGATTTCGGTAAATAAGGACGTGGTGACTTTGTTGAATTTTCGCAGTAGATTTGTTTCTTTACGCCAGGCAGGGATATCTTGATGAAGTGAAGATTTTGTTGCTTCAACAAGGAAATTAAATCTTCGTCTTTTATTTGTTCGTCGGCCAGATTATTGAAATCGATAACGCAAGGACAGTCGATGGCAGTTATACGAGATAGTGCGTCGGCAACCACGTTGTCTTTTCCGTGTATGTACTCAATCTTGCTGCAGAATTGGCTTATAAAATGAAGTTGCCGTTCCCGTTTTGGTGTGTCGCTTGCGCTTGGTGATTTGGTCATGGCGTAAGTAAGGGTTTATGGTCCGTGTACACCACAACATCGTTTTCCTTCAATCAGTCTTCTAAAATGTTTGACAGCCATATAGACAGCTAATAGTTCGCGATCGTATACGCTGTATCTTGATTGCGTGTCCCACTGAGCTTCTTCGAGAAAAAAGATAACGGCTTCCATGTGTGGTTTATTTTCTGTTGCAGGACTGCTCCAACACTCAAGTCCGAGGCGTCTGTCATGATGCATAATGGGTACCTTGGACAGGATGACTTAATTGTGCTGCTTTCGATATGCTTTGACGGCAGTTATCGAAAGCGTCTTCTAACTTCTGGTTCCAGGTGATAGGCGTCTTGTCATTCTTCTTTTTATTGTGAAGTAGTTTATTCAGTTCTATTTGTTTTTCGGCTTGCTTAGGTAAACAGTCGTGGTAAAAATTTACCATTCCGAGAAAACGTCGGAGATCTTGAACATTCGCTGGTTTCGGGTAGTTTAGGATTATTTGAATGCGCTCAGCAGTAGGCGTGATGCCATCTTCTGTAACCTCGTAGCCCAGGAAGTTTAGCTTCTTTTGACCAAACATACACTTCTCTAGGTTGATACCGATTCCGTAGTCAGACAGACGTTTCAAAACAAGTCGCAAGTGGTCTTCATGCTCCTGTGGTGTTTTTGAGTACAGAAGCACGTCATCGATAAAGCAGTAGCAGCAGTAATCTAGGCCTCTCAAGACTTCATGCATAAATCGTTGAAATGTCTGTGGCGCGTTACGCAGACCAAATGGCATATTACGAAACTCAAATAGTCCGAAAGGTGTCGTTATTGCTGTCTTCTCTACGTCATTTTCAGAAATTGGAATCCAGAAGAATGCTGTCTTCAGATCTATCTTCGAAAATAACTTCATGCCATGTAATTGGTAAGTGAATTCCTGCAGCCTCGGTATTGGGTAGCGGTCTGGAAGTGTTACTGAATTTAGGCGACGGTAATCACCACATATGCGAAGAGTTCCATCCTTTTTTGTTACCACGTGCATGGGACTGGCCCACGGACTTTTTGATGGTTGACATATTCCCATTGACATCATTGCTTCAAACTCGGCTTTTGCTGCATTGTACTTTATCGGCGGCAGTGAGCGAGGTCTTGCGAAGAGTGGAGGGCCGGTGGTCTTAATATGGTGCTTCACATTATGCTTGATTTCTTTCATAGGCGACATAGGTTTCAAGATGTCAGTAAATTCTTGTAGAAGTGCATGATAACGATGACTTGGTTCAACTACGTACAGTGTAGTATCTTGCGTAGTGTTCATGGTCATCGTGTCTACTGAAAGTTCGGTCAGACTGTCTACGAGCTTTTTCCTGTGTAGGTCCACCAGAAGTCTGTGGTACTTGAGAAAATCAGCACCAAGAATTGACGTCTTCACATCTGCCATAATAAAAGTCCACTTGTAGTTGCGTCGAAGTCCAAGATTTAATTGTAATGTCTTCATTCCATATGTATTAATAGGTGTATTGTTTGCGGCGAATAATTTAAACTGTGTATTTATCGGTGTTCGCTTAGTTTTTACAGCTAGAACCGATAAGTCTGCACCAGTATCCACCAAAAATCGTTCTCTTGAGTTGCGGTCTGTTATACATAGGCGGTTGTTAATTTTCGGCACACCGACACCCACCATAGCCGATGTGGTTTTCAGTTTTCCGACGGCCTCCTTGCACATGGTGGTTCACACTTTTTTGCCTTGTGTCCGAACCGATGGTGATAGTAACATTCCCAGGTTGGATCTCCTGGTTTCTTTCCTGGTCCAGTTCGGGTGCGGGACTGGGACCTCGGACGGCTGTGGTCTCTGCGAAATGGGCGTCGGTGGTTCACATTCTCCTTCCTCAGTGCGGCAATTTCCAAGAGTCAGCTTTTCAAGTTGTTTTGTTAAAACTTGGAACTGCAAGTCTGGACCAGTACTGGTACTTGGAGTAGGTGCACATACAGATTGGTTGACCTCTGCGATCGTATGTTCCGTGTGCTCCATCATTTTATCCGCCATCAACGCTTGGGTATCTAATGCAGATTCCGTGTTCACGGATAGTTACGGCACGAACTTGGGAAGGTAAGTGACCCATCCATAATATTTTGAGGGGCGTTATCTTGTACCTTTTCTCCAGCCAGCTCTCGCATCACCCTCAGGAGTTGACTAGGCTTCTGATCTCCTAACTCTAGTCCGCTCAAAAGCTTCTGGAATTGACGGGACTCGGACTCTTCGTACACTGATAGCAAACGACTTTTCAATGCGTTGTATCTTCCTGACTCTGGTGGTTTACAGATTATATCACTAACTTGTTCGATGTCTTGCCTCTCCAATACTGCAACCACCAAGTTGTATTTTCGTTCATCGCTGGTCTTGTATGGTGATATCACTGCTTCGAACTGAGCAAACCACAGCCTGGGTTGTGCTCGCCAGAATTTCGGGATCTTCGCTTGCAGCGAAATGGCGGAAACTTCTTTCTCTTGTCCTGTTAGAGCGTCGTCAAATTCACCCATGACTAATTAAATAATGCGACGGTACTAATTAATGATCACGTCGGGGTCACCAGATATGGGTACTACTTGTGTTGCTCAGTAAAACTCCAGTTTGAGAATGCTGTGAAATTTATTTCGAAACCAATATTTATACCAACATCCTAAGAGTCTCTAACATCCCATTGGCTGTCGATATGTCCACAACGTGTGCAGCCAATCAGGGTTCGGCACGCTTAATAAAAACTAGTTGCGCTGCATCGGCCGCTCAGTTAGTTGAAGGCGATCGACGCAGGAGTATGTCCGTTGATGACGCGTCGCCGAGAACTCGAGGTATAAATACGGCCGTTCGGGCCGGCAGCGTTCAGTGTCCGTCCGCGCGCCGCGCGGAGCGGTCGTTATGATCGGTGTTGTATGACGGACTCCCACAATAACAACAACTTTCCCCATTTTATAAAACCAAAAATAGACTGTCTGAACTCTCAACAAATCACAGTCACCCTACATTCTGCTAAACTGGAGCTAAGAAAATAAAGGTATTAAGTTTTCTATTAACCCGCCCAACTAGTGGATATTATTGGCAATAATGTCAATCCGGGATTTGGCGGGATTGTAAATACCTTAGCTTCTTACATTTTGTCATTTTCCATTACAGTATGCCTTGCCAATATTTGTGTCTAGGCTGTATTTGAAAATTCTGTGTACAGGCGGGGAATTGAAAGAATATTATGTCTGTGAACTAAAGGGATTTGGAATCATTCTGTTTCTGTCTTAGTACAGAAGGCTGTAAATTTTAGTAATATGTATTTCTCGGATTGTTTTCAAAGAATAATGTTTATTTCATCTTATTTTATTATATTATATTACTCCACGCTTAAACGGTTTGACTGTGGGAACGAGTGTCACTTATTCATATTTATACTTTTATTTTTTATTTTGTCACTTACATTTCATAATTAATTATTAAAAACTAGCTGTTGGTCATGGCTTTACCCGCCTTACGGTTATCGCTGCTTTAATATTATCCGCCTTTAACGTAATCGGATAAAAGTGCCCTATGTTGGTCCATCCGTTTTGAGCGTGAATACGTAACAATCACACAAACTCACTTAAATACTTTCGCATTTATGATATCAGTGTGACGTTGTACATTTGTCACTAGTTTATTAGTTCTGTAAAACTACATTTATCAATTTTTGCAGTATTTACTTTCCAATATAGCAAACTAAATAAATTCAACGTATAACTGAACAAGCAATCCATATTTATCGTAACAACGTAGTTGTTTAATATGATTTGCTCAAATAAGCTTAAGTTAGTAGATTTCCCTAGGGATGTCGAGCTTACGAGCGGAATGTAGCATTTTTTATGATCTACTGAATTTATGACGGCGATCTAACATATTTATATTGATAACAGTTTGATTTTTTAGGACGTGAGTGTGTTTAGAAGGGATTTATGGGGATCACCCTTCCTTGCTTCGGAAATTACATCAAGCGGTCCTCAAAAAAGTCGCTTTAAATGTCTCTCTGTCGGTACATAATTCGTAAGTATTTACAGCTACGCGACAGATTTTGATGCGGTTTCTCTTTATGGATAGAGTGACAGTTTTGGAAGTTTTTAATGTATTAATATTTATGCAAACGTTGGCTATCCCCTACGAGATAGATCAAAATTATGTTCTACAATTTTGTATACCTTACAAAGGCCCCTTTATATGTTGTGACTGTTCTTCTCAATATGTACTTAATGTTGACTCCAAGGATCTCAAGACACATGCATAAATACTCTCTGATCAACACGAACGTTTGTGGATCACACAAATGCCTGTCTTAAGCGGGATACGAACCCACGATACGTACCACTCCCATAGACCTTTAATAGGCAGAACATCGAGCAATGGGTAGTACATATAAAGTAGTTATACACCAAGTATAAAAACGCTCTCAAAATGCAATTATCGCGGACTTAAAGTTAAATGTTTTACAATTAAGGCTTCATTAACATCGGCGAGAGCTGCACAAGCCAGTCTCCCGGCGCCGCCTACAGATTATTATTAATATTAAATTTTATGGCGGTGCATCGCTGAAGATTAAAGAGCTGCCTACAGCCTGCTACGTGGATGTACGAAGATATTTCATTGTTGGAAAATATATCTACATTTTTTTTTATCGCATCCCCCACTAATAAAATAATCCTTGTGCCTGTCGTGTTGTCCTTCGCGAGGGCTAAACTCGTGACACGTCGCGCATAGTGCAAAAATAATCGCAAAATTGTATGGAGGCATTGTACTCTGCGAATTTGGGGTTCTATCACTGCTAAAGGTTGTTGCAGCTGTAGAAAACATTGCTGAAAAATATATTTGTGTGTCTGTGCGTTTGTGCGCGATGACCCCAGCCACAGCTTCTTCTTATAGCTTGGCTTCGTATAGGTGTAGATGAAATTAGTGGAAAGTTGTGTGCTACATTTTCTACCAACTTTAAAATTAAAACCACCACAGGCTAGTAACATACCTTATCTCCACTTTTCGTACATGGTTGAGGTCAATAATGAAGCAGTCGCCACTTTTTATTTAGCCACGTTAAAAGTTCCGTACCCAGTTTCATATGGAATCCTACTTCGCATGTTAATCTGTACGTACTGCTTTTTGTGGACTATAAATGGGTATGCTGATAGTTGCAGTTGTATTTAAGTAGCTTGTATAAATTGGAAGTAAATATATAAATATGAATATGAAGAGGCAGCGTTGTATTTGCAGTTAGGGATTTTTACCCGACCGCAAAAGAAGCAACGATGTTAACATAAGGAAACATGTAAACAAAAATTAAAAAGAAAACGTATAAATAGAAAAAAAATAAGGATAACTCACTACATTAAAGGTAAAGAGAAATTTATGCGCAAATATGGGTACAATACAAGTATTTTAATGGACGAGCCATGTTTTGAAATGAAGGCATGCAAATTTTGATCAAGACCCCTGAAATTTATTAAAATCATAAAAAAAACGACACCTAAGCTCTTTAATACTAATGTTATGAAACGTAATTAAAATATTCTAAGCCATCAAAATCAACTTAAGGAATACACTTATGCAATGGTAATGTTCATTCAAAAATAATTTTCTTCCATTCCTTTTAAATATCAAGGATTCTCGGTACCTACAACTATTATTCACAAACTCCTTCACATCCTCCAAAGAGCTTAGGACCTGAAAACACATAATCTAGGCTGAACCTGTTTATTCTAGACCTACGTCTTTCAGTCAAAGCGTTTCTTTGGCAATTTTTACTGAAACCATCATTAGTCGGAGTTAATGAGGGAAATTTCTATTTGGGGGTAAATTTGCATCGCTCCCTTTAGAACATTAATAACGTGGCTTTTAGGGATCCGCATGAAAATTATTTTTAAGGTCACTCGTTTTAGCTTTTATTTTCGTGTGCAGTAATTATTTGAAAGCCTATTTAATATTTTAATCTGGAATAAAAGATGTTATTGTGTATTTTGAGCTTAAGTGGTCTTTGTGAAGTGGAAGAGGGATGGAATGGTTGGTGTTCTTTTGATAACTGATTTGACTAAATCTATATACGAGGGCTTTTATTTTTTCTAACAAATGTAATATACCTACTTATATAAATGAAAACAACTTATTTTATTGTATATGTCAAGATAAAATATGCAATTTAATAAATGGTTTTCAGGAAATATTCATAAGATATCACGACCAAATTTTATTTTTCTTTTACTGAGAATCAAGTTTCCTTGATTTTAAAGCTGGGTTGTCCTTCTTTTGAAAACAAAAGCAACATGCAACCTAACGTAATGAATTAGAACATCTTACTTCGACATTTGGTCAGTGTATGGCAATGCACCGACCTTCTTTTCGAAGGATGCCTCATCGTGCAAACAAATCGATCGTCTCCTTTTCCTATCACCTACTCAGGTAACCATAGCAACAGTTTTGATTTAAAAACTTATGAAAAACGTAGTATATACCGAACCTCTTTTAAAATTCAGCTCGCTCTTAACACCTTTTTATTTATACCGTTTTCAGTCATCGTCGTGAGGTCACTGACCCTTGGAGTCAGTCCCTTTAATCGGCCATAATACCAGAAGTAATGCAGTCTATGGTAATTTTTATGTCCTACTCACTTGGGGTAAGATAATGGGGGGGGGGACCAGATAACACAGCAATATATGTATTTTGTACGCGAAAAACAAAAAAAATCGCCATTGTTGTTGTTAATTGTGAGTTGAGGATGTTAATAAAATGTTGTTTGTAAGGTGTGTAAGCTATTTTTTTGCAGTGGAGAATCAATTTATTTATTACATAAAAACCTGGCACCAAAATATTTTCCATATTAATTATTTACTTTTATATTTATTATTTACTTTCGCGTGTTTATCGAGATCGCCCGACTAGTTTCGGACTCGACCCACTCCTGCTCCTGTTTCATTGCTTTGATCGTGGGGTGAACAAAAATAGTATAAAAAAATCAATATCTGAAGGGATTAGCAGTTCATTTAAAAGCACAGAAACCTATAATACCAAACAAAAGACAAACTTGTCAATCACTTTGCCATTTAAGTTTCCCACGTCTCCGACTTTTGCTAGAATAAGTCCGTTGTATACTTAAACTAGGCAAAAATACATCAACAAAATAAGATTCGTTGTTCGTCTTTTCATAGAGGCGGGTAGCAAGCGATTAGGGTTAAGGGCACCAACCCGAACTTGGTCCGCGGTCTCTGTAACTAATCTAGTGGAATGCCGGCGATTTGTGAACACCCCAATTAATATAAACTTTACGGCTAAACTAATTTGAGCGTTATTCGTATTGCTGTCTCACATACTCGCCTATATTAGAGGGTGATGCATGTATAGTGATAGATGGTCCTTGCAGAAAACTGACGTTTTTGGCAGAAGTGTATAGAAATGATTACTCTTTTTGTCAAGTCTGATGTTTCCATACATCACAATTTCTATGAAAATAGCAATTCAATCAGTAGTTACGCTTGTACGATGTTCCTTGCTAAACTGGTTAAAACAATTCTTGATGGACCCATTTTAAAATTAACTGAAATTACGTAAAAAGCTTAATCTGAAATTATATAGGTTTTAATAAATTCATTTTCAATTTGTCCTTTCAAAGTTATATTTAAACCCCAACAGTGTACAAAACAAAAGTCTTAAAATATACTTTTTTTCTTGTTATTTTTTGTCACATTATCTTTGTGTAAAAAGGAATACTGCTATTATTTTTAATAATATATATATATATGCGGACAACATCACATACATTGTTCTGAACCCAAAGTAAGTTGCTAAAGCACTTGTGTTATGGAATTCAGATACAACGAAGGTACCACAAACACCCAGACCCGAGACAATGTAGAAATGTGAATTTTTACATTGACTCGACCGGGGATCGAACCCGGGACCTCAGAGCTAGCGACACCTTGAAACCGGTGCGTACGCCACTCGACCACGGAGGTCGTCGAATAATCAATGTAGACACTCAGACTCAATTATACTCTTACTAAAGTTGTAGACATTCTAACAGCAATGGACAACGTTTGCCATATTAATTTTGTACATAATTATTTTTTTTTGACAACGGTTTACTCACATGTATTTGTCGTGATAGCCCGACTAGTTTCAGACTCAACCGGAGTTTTTTAATCATGATTTGACGATACCCCATTTCGACTAAAATTCGATTCGAGACCCCATTCAATTACATATAAGTACGTACTATGTACATAATCCAAAATGCCAACATTCTACAACAGCAATTTATGTCATATACGTTATCAAAGTACACAGTTTAATTAATCTGTACATTGTAACACAGAACACAAATATATTATAGTAGGTATGTATATAATTATAGCTTAGCACTATATAATTGTCTTTGACGAAGTATTAGGGAACTATGACTATCTTTTAGAACATGACTGTTGGCGAGGTGGAAGGGAGACGAAGCTACACGCATTGCGCGCTGCTAGAGTGCCATCTTGCTCCCACATTGTAACCGTCCTTGCCTAAGAGGCAACCTTGTCTAGTCTACAATTTATTTATGTTGTATTATTAAGGGCGTGTACCGAAGTCGGGTTGTATGTATATTTGTTAACGTAGATATGTATCAAGTAATTGGTGCCGATAATATTTATGAGTTTTATGACAAATACACAAAAGCACGTATTTTATCTGTCGCTTTATGTAATTTAACTGTTTAATTATAACAACCTTCTTTTTGCGTCGGGGTTTATTATCAAAACACGAGTTGTCTTTTTCTTTGCTATTTTCCATTTGTTAAACACGATGCTCCAAACTATTTTTTTAAATACTTCAAGAAATGATTTGAACCGAAAATCCCTTGAAAGAGTTATGAAGCTTTAAAATTAGGTCAAGTAAAAGTACTTAAACAAATTGAGAGAGTGACAATTGACGTTTTACATAACACCCTTCACCATTTAATTTAGTACTCACTATTCACATACTTGTTTAGTTTTTTCAATA